>NC_140168.1:18022818-18078686 GCF_963971535.1 Notolepis coatsorum | reverse complement strand
ACCGGCTACAGGTAAGAGCAATTTAACGTCAATTTCAGCTTGTGCCTTGTTTTCATAGCCATCGCCCTGATCAGCGTACGTTGTTGTACTAACGAATGCCGTTATTGACAATCAATTCATCAGAAACGACCCCCCCCCCCCCTTTCATGCATTCATGATGGAACATAATACCGATCATATGCATTTGAATTTTTTATTGTAGCATGTGTAGGGACAAAATGCCAATGGATTAAGTATAATACACAACTATTACTAGCCTCCCAGGAATTACCCTAAACCGCTCTAAAACCATACTTATATTCACCACGGTATAAAACGGGAATGTATGGATGGAAACATTTTATCTTTTTCACATATTGAACGATAGATACTCGATGTCAAATGGGCCATAGTATTGCATCCATAGCTATAATATAGAATATAGTTATAGCCCTGCAAATAAGGTGACTGACTCCATTGGTTTAATGCGTGGCAGCACATAGCCATATCCCGGAAACAGCGTGGCAGAGAATGAGTTAACAGGATGACAACAACACCAGGATGACAACAACATCAACAACAACACAGTTTCATCTGAACACGACTCAAAGAATTAAATACATTTAATAGTTTATGAAACATACAACCACATCTCCGTCACAAAACACTGTTTAGATTTGATCTAGTCGTCGTCTGACAGAAGCTCAGTCAGGTGGCTCGTCCTCCACGTGCCTTTATGAGCTGAACTGGGGTCAGTAGGTCGTGGTATTACTGTGTGTGTTAGTGATCTGGTGTTTCTATGAGCTGTACTGGGGTCAGTAGGTCCTGGTATTCCTGTGTGTGTTAGTGATCACGTGCCTTTATGAGCTGAACTGGGGTCAGTAGGTTGTGGTATTACTGTGTGCGTTAGTGGTCTGGTGTTTCTATGAGCTGTACTGGGGTCAGTAGGTCCTGGTATTACTGTGTGTGTTAGTAATCTGGTGTTTTTATGAGCTGTATTCGGTAGGGATGCCCCGATCGATCGGGGCCGATAATCAGTATAAATATGCGATCGGTGATAATGCTTTATTTTCGCCGATCGTCAAAACCGATCGATGACACGGAAAACATGATCCAATTCTCAGCGGAGTTCTCACTCGCTCTTCTCTCACAGCCACACAGAGCTCTGCTGCTGCGCGTCTTGCCCCTCCTACTCCTCCCCCTCCCAGACCTGTCATGTTGTCAACAAACCCTTCTTACGGCAAGAGTCGAGTGGATGAGCACCGGAGAGCTCCTCTTTCAACATAACCAGCATTAAACAAAATGGCCCAGTCATCTATTCACTTTTGTTTAATACATGAGGCGTTGTCTCTAATGTTATCTAGCTACTGATAGCTCCTGATATCAACGTGACCGTTTGGCATTCATTTTCGCAAGTGCTGGGTAGCGTTGGCTAACTAGCTATCGCTCGTGAGCTAACAGCTACCGAGCTAACATTACTGTTTAAACAAAACTACACGGTCAACTATTCACTTTAGTTTAATACATGATGCATTGTCTAACTGGCTAGCTACTGATAGCTCCTGATATCAACAAATGCGCATTTCAGTTTAAGAATGATACGGATGCGCCAGTATGAGACCTCCGTTAGCATAGGTAGCTAACGTTAGCTCACGTTAGATCACTGTTCGATCACAACGAAATGATCCAGTAAACTAAATAGTTCACTTTATTTTAATACATGATGCATTGTCTAACGTCATCTAGCAGTAGCTACAGATAGCTCCTGATATCAATGTCTTATAACATAATTGACATTCGTTTTTGCAGCTGAACATTGGCTAACACGTTTCAGACCCTGTTGAACTATCGCTCTGACTCAATAGTATCCATCTGCAGAACGTCAGCCACAGCACTCTCAGGCCCCACGCTGAATGTGATTCCAAAGCAGAGTATACACAGACAGTGGAGCTGTTTGCAGATAGCGAGCATTTTGACTTGTTGCGTGGTGGCGTTGTCTCGCAGATAATACAACTACAAGTGCAAGTCTAATTATATAATATATATATTTTATAAAAAAATATATATATATATATAAAATAATAATAAAAAAAAGTTTAATCAAAAACGATCGGATCGGTATCGGCCGATATGGCTCAAGACGATCGGTGATCGGTATCAAAAAACGTGATCGGGGCATCCCTAGTATTCTGGTCAGTAGGTTGTGGTATTACAGTGTGTGTTAGTGGTCTGGTGTTTTTATGAGCTGAACTAGGGTCAGTAGGTCGTGGTATTGCAGGGTGAGCTCCTGTATGAGGGTCTGCAGGTATTCCACTGACGGTCGACTCTCCAAGGCCTCTTTCACTATTGGTGACACCTCCGATAACCTGAAACACACACACACACAAAGTTAAATGAAACATCGGACTCAGATATGCCAGAGGTTCAGGAGGGTTTAGGGACATTTAAAATGAGATAAGATGCTTTCAGACCCATTATCAGAGTCAGTCTGGACAACATGTCTTCTGTTTTACCAACATCCCCCTCCTCTCTCCACCTCTTCTCTCCTCTCTCTCCCCCTCTCCTCTCTTCTCCTCTCCTCTCATTCCTCTCCTCTCTCTCCCCCTCTTCTCTCCTCTCCTCTCCTCTCTTCTCTTCTCTTCTCTTCTCCCTGGTCATCACCGAGGCTGATGTGCGCGCTGAGTTTAAGCGCATCAACATCAGGAATGCAGCCGGGCCAGATAACATCCCAGGCCGGGTGATCAGAGCATGAGCTGGCAACCCGTCCCTCTCCCTGAGTGTAGTCCCCTCCTGCTGTAAATCAGCCCACATTGTACCAGTACCAGAAAAGAGCCAGGTAACGAGCCTCAATGACTGGCGCCCAGTTGCTCTCACCCCCATACTGAGCAAATGCTTTGAGAAGCACATTAAGGCACTGCTCAACAGCAACCTACGACTCAGCCTGGACAAACACCAATACGCCTACAGACTAAACAGATCCACAGAAGCCACAACAGACAACACTACATGAGGCCACCACCCACCTGGAGAAGGCGGGGAACTATGTGAGGATGCTGTTTGTGGACTACAGCTCAGCGGTCAACACCATAGTCCCTGTTTGTGGACTACAGCTCAGCGGTCAACACCATAGTCCCCGTTTGTGGACTACAGCTCAGCGTTCACCACCATAGTCCTGTTTGTGGACTACAGCTCAGCGTTCACCACCATAGTCCTGTTTGTGGACTACAGCTCAGCGTTCACCACCATAGTCCTGTTTGTGGACTACAGCTCAGCGTTCAACACCATAGTCCTGTTTGTGGACTACAGCTCAGTTCAACACCATACTCCCTGTTTGTGGACTACAGCTCAGCGGTCAACACCATAGTCCCTGTTTGTGGACTACAGCTCAGCGGTCAACACCATAGTCCCTGTTTGTGGACTACAGCTCAGCGGTCAACACCATAGTCCCTGTTTGTGGACTACAGCTTAGCGGTCAACACCATAGTCCCTGTTTGTGGACTACAGCTCAGCGGTCAACACCATAGTCCCTGTTTGTGGACTACAGCTCAGCGGTCAACACCATAGTCCCTGTTTGTGGACGACAGCTCAGTTCAACACCATAGTCCCTGTTTGTGGACTACAGCTCAGCGGTCAACACCATAGTCCCTGTTTGTGGACTACAGCTCAGCGTTCAACACCATAGTCCTGTTTGTGGACTACAGCTCAGCGTTCAACACCATAGTCCCTGTTTGTGGACGACAGCTCAGTTCAACACCATAGTCCCTGTTTGTGGACTACAGCTCAGCGTTCAACACCATAGTCCCTGTTTGTGGACGACAGCTCAGTTCAACACCATAGTCCCTGTTTGTGGACTACAGCTCAGCGGTCAACACCATAGTCCCTGTTTGTGGACTACAGCTCAGCGTTCAACACCATAGTCCCTGTTTGTGGACGACAGCTCAGCGGTCAACACCATACTCCCTGTTTGTGGACTACAGCTCAGCGGTCAACACCATAGTCCTGTTTGTGGACTACAGCTCAGCGTTCACCACCATAGTCCTGTTTGTGGACTACAGCTCAGCGTTCAACACCATAGTCCTGTTTGTGGACTACAGCTCAGTTCAACACCATAGTCCCTGTTTGTGGACTACAGCTCAGCGTTCAACACCATAGTCCTGTTTGTGGACTACAGCTCAGCGGTCAACACCATAGTCCTGTTTGTGGACTACAGCTCAGCGGTCAACACCATAGTCCTGTTTGTGGACTACAGCTCAGCGGTCACCACCATAGTCCCTGTTTGTGGACTACAGCTCAGCGGTCAACACCATACTCCCTGTTTGTGGACTACAGCTCAGCGGTCACCACCATAGTCCCTGTTTGTGGACTACAGCTCAGCGGTCAACACCATACTCCCTGTTTGTGGACTACAGCTCAGTTCAACACCACAGTCCCTGTTTGTGGACTACAGCTCAGCGGTCAACACCATAGTCCCTGTTTGTGGACTACAGCTCAGCGGTCAACACCATGGTCCCTGTTTGTGGACTACAGCTCAGCGTTCAACACCATAGTCCCTGTTTGTGGACTACAGCTCAGCGTTCACCACCATAGTCCCTGTTTGTGGACTACAGCTCAGCAGTCAACACCATAGTCCCTGTTTGTGGACTACAGCTCAGCGGTCAACACCATAGTCCCCACCAGACTCGACACCAAGCTCAGGGAACTAGGAGACGACCCCAGGCTGTGTGACTGGATCCTGGACTTCCTGTCGGATCAACGCCAGGTGGTGAGGATGGGCCCTCACACCTCCGCCCCCCTGACTCTCAACACTGGAGCCCCCCAGGGCTGCGGCCTGAGCCCCCTCCTCTACTCACTGTACACCTATGACTGCGTTGCCAGCCACAGCTCCAACACGGTGATTCAATTCGCCGGTGACACCACACCACAGTGATAGGCCGAATCACCAAGAACAACTAAACGGCCTACAGGAGAGAGGTTGACAACCTGGCAAAGGTGGGCTATGATCGACGAACCACAGTGAAGTGAATTTCACTTTTGCTGTAAGGTACTGAATGACGTCAAATCAAAAATCAAATCCTTTATTTAACCAGATAAGCATCATTGAGATTAAAATCTCTTTTTCAAGAGCGATCTGGCCAAGCAAGGCAGCAGAAAGTTTCAACCTAAAAAAGAACATCACAATAAAATACAGATAAAACATTCACAGCAAGCTCCAATTTCAGGCAAGTTATCAAACGTGACAATAAAGGAATCTGAATCTGAATCCTGGTTGATCCTGCTTCCCCCCAATCCTCTCTCAAGCCCTCCCAGATCCCTCTCTCTGTCTCCCTGTAGTCTGTCTCTCTGTCCTCTGTCTCTCTCTCCCTGTCCTCTGTCTCTCTGTCCTCTCCCCGTCTCTCTGTCCCCTCTCTCTCTGTATCTCTGTCCTCTCTGTTCTCTCTGTCCCTGTCGTGTCTCTCTCTCTCTCTGTTCTCGCTCTGTCCCCGTCGTCTCTCGGTCTCTCTGTTCTCTCTCTGTCCTCTCTCCCTGTTCTCTTTGTCCTCCCCGTCTCTTCCTCCCTCCCCTCATCTCTCTCCATCTCTCTCTACCTGTGTGTAGGCGTGAGGTCTCTCTTCCTTCTACCTGTGTGTGAGGTCTCTCTCTCCATCTCTCTCTACCTGTGTGTAGGTGTGAGGTCTCTCTTCCTTCTACCTGTGTGTGAGGTCTCTCTCTCCATCTCTCTCTACCTGTGTGTGAGGTCTCTCTCTCCATCTCTCTCTACCTGTGTGTAGGTGTGTGAGGTCTCTCTTCCTTCTACCTGTGTGTGAGGTCTCTCTCTCCATCTCTCTCTACCTGTGTGTAGGTGTGTGAGGTCTCTCTCTCTCTACCTGTGTGTAGGTGTGTGGGGTCTCTGGTTCTTTGTGGGGTGTAAGGTTACAGGGGGGGTCATGCATTATTCAACCAGCTGGAAAATAAGAGAGCAGGTCCACAGCTGCCAGACAGCCAGAGATAAGAGCCGTCACCAAATTATTCATGATGGACGGACGGAGGGAGGGGAGTTAACTAGGGAACAAAATAAATCATAGTGTTTACAAACGTTACATCCTGATTAAGAGCATATTGAGAAGAAACTTTACATTCCACTCATAGACAGATTCTATATTACAAAGGTCTGGTCTCTGATGGGAAAGTAAACAACTATTGGTGCTGACTGGGACCAGTACATGTCAGACTGTGGTTGTACTGGGCAGCTCCTAGTGGTCAACAGTGTCAGACTGTGGTTGTACTGGGCAGCTCCTAGTGGTCAACAGTGTCAGACTGTGGTTGTACTGGGCAGCTCCTAGTGGTCAACAGTGTCAGACTGTGGTTGTACTGGGCAGCTCCTAGTGGTCAACAGTGTCAGACTGTGGTTGTACTGGGCAGCTCCTAGTGGTCAACGGTGTCAGACTGTGGTTGTACTGGGCAGCTCCTAGTGGTCAACGGTGTCAGACTGTGGTTGTACTGGGCAGCTCCTAGTGGTCAACAGTGTCAGACTGTGGTTGTACTGGGCAGCTCCTATTGGTCAACAGTGTCAGACTGTGGTTGTACTGGGCAGCTCCTAGTGGTCAACGGTGTCAGACTGTGGTTGTACTGGGCAGCTCCTAGTGGTCAACAGTGTCAGACTGGTTGTACTGGGCAGCAGCTCCCAGGTGTGAATGAGTGTAACTGTGTGAATGTCTCTCCTATGAACCATATCTTACTGTATATACAGGATGTGTGTTTTACTTAAAGGGGAACTATTTTACTATTTCTTTCACTATTTGGGCACTTTAACACAATTCCTGTGAGTCTATGGAACACCTCTGTAATATATATATTTTTTTTATTCATTGTTTTGTATTTCTAATCAAGTCCTCAAAAACAGCATTTTTCTACCTCAAGATCTCGAGCTGTTTTGAGCTGATGTGGACTGGGGTGCAGGTGCTGGTGCCTGAGGAGCCACATTAACATGCAGCAGTGACTATATGACATCACATATAGGCACATTTTCAAACGACTCAGTTCAGTGAGGGTGAATATTGTGAGAGGAGAATTGGAAGAATGCGCCAATATGAGAATTTTGAGACATAGATCATATTAATATAAGTTCACATAGCTAGGAAACAATGCTAAACACTCAAAAAGGCCATTTATAAGATAGTTCCCCTTTAAGACGTGTCCAGGACCGAGGGAGGACATGCGTGTGAGTGGTATATTGCTGTGGTTCACGTGTGATTCATTCAGTACACACACACACACACACACACAGGGCAGACAGCATCATGATGAACCTGAACCTCAAGACAGAGGCAGAGAAGCATCTCTCTGTTACAGTGAGTTCCTCTAACTGATGTCCCGTTTCCCCCGGAGTGAGAGACAGAGAGACAGAGAGACAGAGAGAGAGAGAGAGAGAGAGAGAGAGAGAGAGAGAGAGAGAGAGAGAGAGAGAGAGAGAGAGAGAGGCAGAGAGAGAGAGAGAGAGAGAGCGAGAGAGAGAGAGAGAGAGAGAGAGAGAGAGAGAGAGAGAGAGAGAGGCAGAGAGAGGCAGATATGCACAGAGAGAGAGAGAGAGAGAGAGAGAGAGAGAGAGAGAGGCAGAGAGAGGCAGATATGCACAGAGAAAGAGAGAGAGGCAGATATACACAGAGAGAGACAGAGGAAGAGGCAGAGAGAGAGGGAGAGAGAGAGAGACAGATATGCACAGAGAGAGAGAGGAGAGAGAGAGAGAGAGAGAGGCAGAGAGAGAGGGAGAGAGGGAGAGACAGAGAGAGAGAGAGGCAGATATGCACAGAGAAAGAGAGAGAGAGAGGCAGATATGCACAGAGAAAGAGAGAGAGAGAGGCAGATATGCACAGAGAGAGAGAGAGGCAGATATGCACAGAGAGAGAGACAGAGGGAGAGGCAGAGAGAGAGGGAGAGAGAGAGAGATATGCACAGAGAGAGACTAAACCAAATTATAAGAAAACAAAAAGAAAACGATCTGACACATTGGAAAGAATCAACCCAAAACCAGAGCAAATTGGAATGCTATTCGGCCCTAAACAGAGAGTACACAGTGGCAGAGCACTGTGACTGATCCTTGACTAGGTACAGACTCAGCGAGCACAGCCTAGTAGGGGTGGAACGGTTCACAAAATCTACGTTCGGTTCGTATCACGGTTTTGGTTTCACGGTTTTCGGTTCGATACGTTTTATTTTTTTTTATTTTTTTTTGTAACACTCCAAAAATACCATATACATCAGCATAAGATATATAGCCTAAAGATAATCCAACTTTTCAGTTATTCTCAAGGACCTAGTCATGCAAAAACTGAAAGAATGAGGCAGTTTGACATCAGGCACATTATTTTGACTGACGGTTAGAGCTAGGAGAGAGGGGAGGCATTGCCGATTTAAACATGCTTCTCATTTATTTGGTAAAAAAAAAGTTTACCTTTTTAACACATTGGATGCCACGGACGCTATTTATCGTTAGTTCATGCCGACCTTTGAGTGCCCCCGACGCTATATAGCGTCTGTTTGCCGTTTTTTTTTATTGGCGATTTGAATTCATATTTCATCAATCGAGCCTCGGGTTAGTGCTGCAGTCTCTCTGAGCTCAATTGGGAAGATACCGCCCCCTATCGACTCTCCCTGTGGTACTGCACCCCATTACTTTACACTGATGCAGGGGGAGTGGTCAGTTTCCTCATTTTACTTTTCCGTCGAGGCATCTGAAGAGACCAAGTGATCGCCGGCCATCAGAACAGCGTGGATTATGTATTTACAGTATCAACACTGTAATCAATAAGCGGAATGGCGATCAGGAATTGGAATAATCTTTTTGGATAACATCTGATCTCAGGTAAGGAATTTATTTTACCAGTCTTAGGATAATCAGATAATCAGTTTTCACGGAGATATAAGCTTTTGCCCTATGCGTGTGTGTGTGCGCGGTGATCGCTGATCAGGAAATGAGTAGGGCTGACCTTCGAAGCTTTTTTTGGCAATCGAAGCTTCGGGGCCGATATATATAATATATATATAATTATATATTATATATTATATTTTTGTATCTTATGTTGTGGGACTTGTACAGCACTTTGGTAAACTTTGTTGTTTTTAAATGTGCTCTATAAATAAAGTGGATTGGATTAATTAATTAAGTAGCCCCTTTCGTGACTGAGCCAACAAGGTTTCACTCGGCTGTGTGATTTAATTCAAGGTGGATCGCTGTTGTCATTTGAACAACTTCAGATTTCATGGGAACTACCAATCCCCCAAATCAAGAATGTTTAAGATGAATGAAGTAAGATTTTGATTATTTGAAATATGGCCTGTGTAGACTAAACTATGCACAGAATTATGTCAGTCTACAAGGTCCGGATTCTACATGGTCCGGCAATGTAGACCTTGTAGACTCCACTAGAGACCAATTATCAGTGAATGTTCATGCATTTTTAAGAAGGGCTACTTCCACAAAAAAACAAAGAACTCACCAAAACATCTCAGTAGCACCTTATCTAAATGTTCTATTTCATATATGGAGATTCATATTTATTTATGTATTGCATGCATTTCTACATTTTATTTCCTATTTTGTTTATTCATCCCAGTATCTTTCTTTCTTATGTGTGGAATTCTACAAGGCATGTAGGTGTATATGTGTTTGAGGATGATATCCTTCAAACAGGCAATAGTGATGATATCATTTGGGCAGTGCTGAGCTGGGTTACTTTCCTCCAGTGTATTTGTCCCCCGGCTCCACCCAATGGCCCCATGCACACACACACACACACAAATCGAAGTAAAAAATAAAAATAAAAAATGAAAATCGAAAAGCGAGAGACTAACGCTCTTGTTGTTGTTAGTCAATGGTTGACTGGGTCATTTTGTAACCGTCCTCCCGTCCCACTAGACTAGACCCGTGTTTACATGCGCGCGGGAGGGGCTGGAGGGAGCAGACGAGGGAGCAGACGCTGCACCACTGTGTGGGAGTGAGTGCAGCTCCCGGTGTCTGAGACAGAACTCAGCGAATGAGATCGGTTTTGACGATCGGCGAAAATAAAGCATCATCACCGATCACCGATCGCATATTTATACTGATTATCGGCCGATAACGATCGGTGGCCGATCAATCGGGGCATCCCTATTATTTAACATTGCAGAATGGGTACAATACAATACGGCTCAATACAAACAGTTGTTAAGGGGGGGGTGCAGAGTCATCAACACAATGTACCACCAAGAGCGGAGAGTTTATGTCTCTCAAAAAGCGAGAGACTAAACCTAAAGCTCTTGTTGTTGTTAGCTTACATGCTAACGTGAATGGGATCGGCCATAGCATTGCGGCTAGGCTAGCTACCATAGCAGTACAGCAGCTAGTTGAATGGATACACGTTATTTCGATGGCACAAGCTTCGAACATAAAAAAAAATCGAAGTTAAAAAAATAAAAGATTATTATTTTTTTTAAACTTCGATTTTTTTTTAAATGTTCGAAGCTTGTGCCATCGAACGAAGCTTCGAAGCTTCGAAGTATTTAAGACAGCCCTAGAAATGAGAGAATATATTTTTCAGCCCGCCTCTATAGCGTGCATAAGTACACAATCGATAATCTAGCATTTATTTGAAAATGATTCATTGTTACAAAGGGTCAGATTAAACCGAATATATATATTTATTGCTTGAGATCCCATGTATACTATTTGTATATTGTTTGATATCCCTTGTATATTCTTTGTACATATACACGGAATATCCCTTTACCTGGTACAGGACAGACCATAATATTCGTTCTCCTATTGGAAGCGATCCCCTAGGCGCCACGGCCATACCCCCAATGCCGAGTTCAAAGCCACCGCCAAGGCTTGTCTCAACATGCCCAGTTTTGCGCAGGAATACGAGACAGAAATGAGGTTGGCACTAGATTGTTCACCGTACGTATAAATACGTCGCAGGTGGATACAGCAGTAGTCTTGTCTTATCCTAAAACGTTCGTTCAACGTATCGTTCGTTCCTTACTAGTAAAGCCTTCATCACGAGTCAACGACCAAGTGAAGTGAGCAACCTTGCGTCTAAATAGAGCACTTATAACCGCGTGCGAATAGGATAGTAAAAGTGTCAGAGCTTAGTGAAATAACGTCAAGTTCGACCTAGTTAATGTGGAGTACCGTGCACCGGAGAATCTACACCGGTGGATGCAGAGCCTTTTCCGGCTGGATTATATTGATTTTGGTACCGTGGTTGCTGGAGCAGAGAACAGTCTACCCGCTGCTGTGTGGGATTTACCCGTGAGGAGCATCACTCGAGCCCGTCTCTAGGAGAGGCTGGCTGGCTTTCACCTATGCTGTCGCGCATACTTGGATTATAGCTGCTGCTTTCGTCTGCCGATCAAGGGAGTAATGTACCGCCTCCCGTAGCTGGAGCTTATTGATTCCCCGTTGATCCAGACTTTTGCATTCGAACATTCCTCCCCCCTGCTGGCTTACAACCGGAGGGAACCCCTTAGTATCTCCAGCTGACCTACGAGTGTACCATATATAATTCTCATGCTACGGGTGGTATTAATTATCCCCTGCGTAATATGCTCATGGACTTACGCTCTTGACCTATTCATGCACATTCTTCGCCTTACAAGCGCAACTCTCAATCTTGATAAGTAATGTAAGATAATCTTGGTGCTCTTCTAATAAATATTATTCTAAACAGTATTTCTTGTTAAGCCGTGTTATTGTGGGGGTGTTCATCACATATACTTGTGTACTGTATGGCCAGTAGTAATGTACATAACGCAATAGTGGTTTAATGATACCATACTTATTCAATACAGTCAGGGAATTGTACCCCTCAGTTACATTCATAAATAGGCCGAAAAATGACAACGTTTTTGTGTATGCTAGAATATTCCAGTAAATGCCGTTTATCACGGAATCTATATATTTTCCTTGAAAACGAGGGCTTTTCAAAATGCTATAAAACGAAAATGAACCGATAAAAAAACAATCCGTTTCGACAATGTTGACTGCAAACAAGTCATTGATAA
The DNA here is from genome assembly GCF_963971535.1 of Notolepis coatsorum. Classification (NCBI taxonomy): domain Eukaryota; kingdom Metazoa; phylum Chordata; class Actinopteri; order Aulopiformes; family Paralepididae; genus Notolepis; species Notolepis coatsorum. The sequence continues at coordinate 18,066,689 of NC_140168.1, read as the reverse complement.
GCGACAGGCAGATTAGACACATAGCCATAATTTAAGACAGAGAATATATGCGTTCACAACGCTATCATTGAAGTGGGTGCTGGCATTCAACAGGGTTTCCAATGTTAAATGGCTGGCACTCAAACTGTTAATGTTTGTTTAACTTTTTAATTGCATGAAACATTATGAAGTATTCTCTTATGCTGCTTTTCACTGCATGCCTAATCGACTCGACTCGCTTTAGCTATTTGAGTGTCCTGGTAGCCGTATCTGAAGTGACGTCACACGAGGAAGTAAATAGTCAACAGTAACACACAGCGTTGGAAGGAGAAGCCCTGATGATATACTATAAACCAACAGCCAATAAATGTGAAGTTATCTTTGAACCTCTTGTCAAGCCTCGTCAATATACCCCCCCTTCCCAACTAATGGAACACAGCAAAGTGACTCCACGGTTAGCTCGCAGGGCTAAGGCGTTAGCGTAATGTTAGCCTAGCTTGCGGCTACGTTATATCCAAACAATACCCACACGCCCCGAACTGTGGAGGTCGTATTGAACGGTGTACGGTTCGAATGCGTACCGTTCCACCCCTACAGCCTAGCCATCGAGAAAGGCCGCCATAGGCAGACCTGGCTCCCAAGAGAAGACAGACTGTGCACCCACTACACACAAGAAGAGGTGGAAACCGAGCTACACTTCTTAACAACCTGCCCACTATACCAAGACATCAGAGACATATACTTCCCACAAATTGCAAACACCCAAAGAGACTTTGAAAACATGGAAAATAACTCAAAACCATACCTACTGGGTGAAATACAACAATGTGCAAACACAGCAGCAAGATTTGTGAGCTGCTGTGACAAGAAAAGGACATCCAACGGAATACAACCACCATAAAGACTGTCACTCATACAATAAATTCCTTCTGTAATGTACTGATTTCTTTTGTTTTCTCTGTTTGATTGTTTTGTTTTGTATGGCTTTGGCAATGTAAATGTTTCCCATGTCAATAAAGCCCATTTTAATTGAATTGAGAGAGAGAGAGAGAGAGAGAGAGAGAGAGAGAGAGAGAGAGAGAGAGAGAGAGAGAGAGAGAGAGACAGAGAGAGAGACAAACAGAGAAGGACAGAGAGAGACAGAGAGAGACAAACAGAGAAGGACAGAGAGAGACAGAGAGAGACAAACAGAGAAGGACAGAGAGAGACAGAGAGAGACAAACAGAGAAGGACAGAGAGAGACAGAAGGACAGAGAGAGACAGAGAGAGACAAACAGAGAAGGACAGAGAGAGACAGAAGGACAGAGAGAGACAGAGAAAGACAAACGGAGAAGGACAGAGAGAGACAAAGGACAGAGAAGGAGAGAGAGACAGAGAAGGAGAGAGAGAGACCGACAGAGAATGACAGAGAGAGACAAAGAAGGACAGAGAGAGACAGAGAAGGAGAGGTAGTTTCTTAGAGGAACTACAGTACCGCTCAACACCACCTGGTACACACACACACAAGGTAAACATACACCTGTAGGACTAACTTACACGTGTAGAAGCACGACAGAGATGATGGTCCACTCTGGGGTTTTGTGGATGATGTTGGTACTGGTGAATCTGTGGAGACAGAGAGAAATCGGTAAGTACAGCTCACAGCTCTAAACCAGGTGTAGAGATAGATAGTTAAGTACAGCTCACAGCTCTAAACCAGGTATAGAGATAGTTAAGTACAGCTCACAGCTCTAAACCAGGTGGAGATAGATAGTTAAGTACAGCTCACAGCTCTAAACCAGGTGGAGATAGATAGTTAAGTACAGCTCACAGCTCTAAACCAGGTATAGAGATAGTTAAGTACAGCTCACAGCTCTAAACCAGGTGGAGATAGATAGTTAAGTACAGCTCACAGCTCTAAACCAGGTATAGAGATAGTTAAGTACAGCTCATAACTCTAAACCAGGTATAGAGATAGTTAAGTACAGCTCACAGCTCTAAACCAGGTGTGTAGAGATAGTTAAGTACAGCTCACAGCTCTAAACCAGGTGTAGATAGATAGTTAAGTACAGCTCACAGCTCTAAACCAGGTGGAGATAGTTAAGTACAGCTCTAAACCAGGTGTAGATAGTTAAGTACAGCTCACAGCTCTAAACCAGGTGTAGATAGATAGTTAAGTACAGCTCATAGCTCTAAACCAGGTATAGAGATAGTTAAGTACAGCTCACAGCTCTAAACCAGGTGGAGATAGTTAAGTACAGCTCACAGCTCTAAACCAGGTGTAGATAGATAGTTAAGTACAGCTCATAGCTCTAAACCAGGTGTAGAGATAGATAGTTAAGTACAGCTCACAGCTCTAAACCAGGTGGAGATAGTTAAGTACAGCTCACAGCTCTAAACCAGGTGTGGAGATAGTTAAGTACAGCTCACAGCTCTAAACCAGGTGGAGATAGTTAAGTACAGCTCACAGCTCTAAACCAGGTGGAGATAGATAGTTAAGTACAGCTCACAGTTCTAAACCAGGTGGAGATAGTTAAGTACAGCTCACAGCTCTAAACCAGGTGGAGATAGTTAAGTACAGCTCACAGCTCTAAACCAGGTGGAGATAGTTAAGTACAGCTCACAGCTCTAAACCAGGTGGAGATAGATAGTTAAGTACAGCTCACAGCTCTAAACCAGGTGGAGATAGATAGTTAAGTACAGCTCACAGCTCTAAACCAGGTGGAGATAGTTAAGTACAGCTCACAGCTCTAAACCAGGTGGAGATAGATAGTTAAGTACAGCTCACAGCTCTAAACCAGGTGTAGAGATAGTTAAGTACAGCTCACAGCTCTAAACCAGGTGGAGATAGTTAAGTACAGCTCACAGTTCTAAACCAGGTGGAGATAGATAGTTAAGTACAGCTCACAGTTCTAAACCAGGTGGAGATAGATAGTTAAGTACAGCTCATAGCTCTAAACCAGGTGGAGATAGATAGTTAAGTACAGCTCATAGCTCTAAACCAGGTGGAGATAGATAGTTAAGTACAGCTCATAGCTCTAAACCAGGTGGAGATAGATAGTTAAGTACAGCTCATAGCTCTAAACCAGGTGGAGATAGATAGTTAAGTACAGCTCATAGCTCTAAACCAGGTGGAGATAGTTAAGTACAGCTCACAGCTCTAAACCAGGTGGAGATATATAGTTAAGTACAGCTCACAGCTCTAAACCAGGTGGAGATAGTTAAGTACAGCTCATATCTCTAAACCAGGTGGAGATAGATAGTTAAGTACAGCTCACAGCTCTAAACCAGGTGGAGATAGTTAAGTACAGCTCACAGCTCTAAACCAGGTGGAGAGATAGTTAAGTACAGCTCACAGCTCTAAACCAGGTGTAGAGATAGTTAAGTACAGCTCACAGTTCTAAACCAGGTGGAGATAGTTAAGTACAGCTCATAGCTCTAAACCAGGTATAGAGATAGATAGTTAAGTACAGCTCACAGCTCTAAACCAGGTGGAGATAGTTTTTAATTATTTTTAATCTTTTCCCCCCCTCCTTTTTTCCGATTTTTCTCCCATCCCACTGTTAGTCATTATGCAAATTCCCAACCCCCTTCCTGGTTGTTGCGCACTCCCCCCTACTGTTGGTCCGGGAGGCCGGAGACTGTCACATGCTTTCCTCCGACGCATGTGCAGCCAGCCGGCAGCCAGCCTGGCCGCGCAGATTCTCACCGGGAGAGTGTAACGCGTGGAAGGTCACACTACCTCCCTCCAGATCCTACCCTCGCTGTGCAGGCGCCCCGACCGAACTGTAGGGGTCGCTGTCCACAACGCCCAGGACCCACCCATCAGCTTTCCCACCCCTAACACTGCCAATTGTGTTAGTATGAACGACCAGCCAAGCTGATAGCAACGCTGAGAGCTGGATTCGAACCCAGCGTCTCCAGCGTTGATGGCGAGCGCCTTGCCCACTACACCACCTAGCCGCCCCGAAGGTGGAGATAGTTAAGTACAGCTCATAGCTCTAAACCAGGTGGAGATAGTTAAGTACAGCTCACAGCTCTAAACCAGGTGGAGATAGTTAAGTACAGCTCACAGCTCTAAACCAGGTCTATAGAGATAGTTAAGTACAGCTCACAGCTCTAAACCAGGTGTAGAGATAGTTAAGTACAGCTCACAGCTCTAAACCAGGTCTATATAGATAGTTAAGTACAGCTCACAGCTCTAAACCAGGTCTATATAGATAGTTAAGTACAGCTCACAGCTCTAAACCAGGTCTATATAGATAGTTAAGTACAGCTCACAGCTCTAAACCAGGTCTATAGAGATAGTTAAGTACAGCTCACAGCTCTAAACCAGGTCTATAGAGATAGTTAAGTACAGCTCACAGCTCTAAACCAGGTGTAGAGATAAATAGTTAAGTACAGCTCATAGCTCTAAACCAGGTGTAGAGATAGATAGTTAAGTACAGCTCACAGCTCTAAAACCACAAATGAAGATGTTTTCTTAACCTCTTAACTCATCCAGCGCCATCGCTTAATGAGCCAGGGGGTGCTAGAACGCCATCGCTTTAATCAATGGGGAGACTGCGAGATTTGCGAGTGCTTAAAATATATCTTATATTATAGCTATGGGTCTAATACACCCGTTGATTGTCAGTGAGTTGCTTCCAGTCAACATGCACAAAACAGATTGTTTTTTCATCCATACATTTCCATTTTATACCGTTTTGAATAAGAGTATAGTTTGTGATTCTTAGTAATCCCAGGAAAAGACGCGATAATAGCGTTTTAGTGGAATACACTAAACACGTTGTAATTTTTCACCCGATTATCTAATCTTTTTAATCTATTATCCTTCCTCGTGCATACATGAAATGGCCCTCGTAGCGCGGCGCTCCCCCCCCCCCCCACCGCCTGCACCCAACGGTACAGCCACACACACACACAGACAGCTTTGATCGCGGTAGAAATAAATATCAGATCAATGCAAGATTTTATATCTAGAGTCCTTACCTGGTCTCTGATGTAATGCAAAAGAAATAATCCAATTATCTGATCGCCATTCCAAATACTGCTCGTGGAGGTCCGTCCCACATTGCCCGGCATTGCATATGAAGGGGGGGGGGGAAGCATGTAACGTTGTAAACACTAGTCCTGTCGGAGTATTTAACACCGCCCGCACGGCTCAGATCGGCCCAGAAAAGAAACTACACCATTTCTAATAGAGTGCAATACCGGCTGGAAGCGTAGGCAGCGGTATTTGCCCTTTTGCGAGCTCAGACCCATTCCCAATGATAACATCAGGCTGGATGGATGAAAAATGTATGGATATAGCTAATAAAAGAAATAACGATTAAAACCAGAGTTCTCTCGTAATTGGCGCTGAACGGTTGGTGAGTTAACCCGACTTTTCTCGTGACTGGCGCTGAATGAGTTAAGCATCACTCCCAAAATGGGTCCGTTTTTGTTTTTGAGGACTGCATACTTTTTTTGGAAAGCTTAGCTTTATACTTTATACTTATAGCACATGCATGAGCCTGGTCTCTTTTGAAAGGTAACATTCTGAAGTTACTAAAACAAAAAGGATAATCACTTTTAGTGCTAATGAAATGGAGTAACAGCGGTTTGAACTTGAACTTGTGTACTCACATTTCTCTTTAGTGGTTGCCAGATTCCCGTTTTTAAGTTTCAGCATAGATCTAGGTGCGGCTGGGTAGTGCAGCGGACTAAGCGCCTGCCTACCAACGCAGAGACACTGGTATCGAATCCAGCTGTCAGCGGTACCTCCAGCTTGGTCGGTCGTCCATATTTGGCAGTGTTAGCGGGTGGGAAGCCGGCGGGGTGTGTATCCTGGTCGTTGTAAACAGCGACTCCTACAGGTCGGTCGGGGCGCCTGCTCAGCGAGGGAGGGAACTGGGGGAAGTAGTGTGAGCCTCCCACACGTTACGCTCCCCCAGTGAGAGTCCTCGCTGTCAGGTGAAAAGAAGCGGCTGGCTGACTCCACATGTATCGGAGGGGACATGTGATAGTATCTATCAACCCTCCCTAGACCGGCAAGTGGGGGGCAAATGCGTGCAACGACCAGGAAGGGGAGGGGGGAATTGGCATAACGACAAAAATTGGGATGGGAGAAAAATACAGAAAAAGGAGAAAAAAAGTAGATCAAAAAGAAAGTTCCAGCATAGATCTATGAGCTGGAAAACACTGCGGTTCCATAGCCTGAAGTCTTATGTAGTACAGGTCAACATTTTATAAAAATACGTTCAAAGATGAGTGCTTGAGAAAGGTTTTAGTAAACAGTGTAGCAAAAAAAAAAAAACGAGCAAATCCAAAATGGCTATTCACCTCTGTGTGTTCTGAAGATTCAGTCACAATAAATCTTCGCTCGTCAACTTTCACCTACTTCCTCTATTCGCACCCCCCCACGTGGGGTTTTGGAAGCGGACACTCGTTGGCTACAACGCTGACCAATCATTTTCACATCAGCTGTGATTGGTCAGTTCTCGAGTGTATACAGTCAGACGTGGTCATTTGACGCTCGGCCTATAAAAAGATGCTCGCCTGACATATCGTCATGTAACTCGAGAATCGAGGCACGGAATTGGTCGAGTGAGGTGGCGTTCGAAAGGCGGCAAATTCTTTATTTTTTTATCCTCGATTTTTTCTCTCTTTTCTCCCCGTCCCAATTTAGTCGTTGTGCCAATTCCCCCCCTTCCCTACCTGTTTGTTGTGCACATGTTCTCCAACTGGTCGGTACAAGGGAAACCTGAAGTCGTCCGCACGCTTCCTCCGATACACGCGGCGACAGCCAGTACCTCTTTTTTCACCTGGCAGGGAGGACTCTCATTGGTGAAGTGTAACGCGTGGGAGATCACGCTGCCTTCATCAAGTCCTGCCTCCGCTGAACAAGCGCCCAGACCTGACCTGTAGGCGTCGCTGTCCACAAAGCCAGATCCCCACCCGTGACTTCCCTCCCCCTAACCCAGCCAAACGGGTTAGTATAGCGATCAGCCCAAGCCAGAGGCAATGCTGACTCCGGGAGTCGAGACCGCAGCCTCTTGCATTGGTGACGAGCGCAATCTCTGCTACGCCACCTGAATTCAAGTTTCGAACGGCATATTAAATGATCTGTGAAAAATGCAACCCCTGAGCCGGTAGATGCTTGCAAAGTGCGCAACGGGACGTATACGACCCAGTGCACATTATGAGGTTAAAGGAACATGCCAACATTAAGTAAAATATGCTTATTGTCTTCTCTCCAAAGTCAAGCTAGCCTAGCTTAGCACAAATTAATGGAAGCTGGATATGAACCAGCTAGCCTAGCTGCTGGCTCAAAACACCTCTCCAGAGTTTTAAGCTAGGCTAGTGGTCTGTATCTGCTTCCATTCATTGTACTAAGCTATGTTAGTTTGCAGCCTGATTGCTTTCTACTAAAGGCAATGAGAGGTAATTGGTATCTATCTTCTCGTAATGTTGACGTGTTCCTTTAACCTCTTAAGCCCTAGCCATATTTTCTGAAAATTCACCTAAAAGTACAGACCTAAGTAAATAGAAGATTTCTCCACTTCTACAAGGGCTATTTGCATGTTCTTGTATCTAGGGACATCTATGGACCTCAGGGAATGTATTCTCAGTGTCAGAAATATTGTGTTTGTTACTATGCTTGAGTAAATTGTAATGAACCAAAGGAGAATATATATATTTTCTAATACAAAAATACAACAATGTGCAAACACAGCAGCAAGATTTGTGAGCTGCTGTGAAAAGAAAAGGACATCCAACGGAATACAACCACAAATTCGGTCACGCCCCATTTTGCGCGACATCCAGGCTTTTTTTTACCGTCAGCGTTTGGGAATTTCATGTCGACAGGTAGATGAAGTGAAATTATTTTAGAATATATATATCAAATTTCATGAGTATTCATCTATATTTAGTCATCTAAAGACTATTAGATATGAACCTATGTACCAGTAAAAAGTGGGAATCTCTAGAATGTGTTTTGGGCGACGGTGTTTACGGAAGTGCGGGTAGCCTCTCAAGTTGATGTTATACTATACACAACACTTTCTGTTGTCAGTAGATGGCAGCATTGGTTTAAAATTAAAAGGTGAAAATGTTATGACTACAAAATGAATACAATTCCCAAGACCTTTAGCACCTAGTTCAGTGAGTACCTGAGTACAGTGATCGAGAATGGTCACCTAATTATCTTAACAAAAGTGCATCATTAGCATTATGTTTGTTGTCTAAAGGGGAACATTAATGGTACAATTTAAGATTTGAATGTTATCCGCATATAAAGGACAAATAAAACATCGTTAATTTGTAAGAAACCTAAATGAAACCGGCGCAGGGTAAGTTATATTTGCTATTGTTATGAAAATGTGATAGAATCCTATAAAAATTTGGACGCATTTGGTCACCGTGACGTTACTGATTTCTTCTGATTTCTGTTTGATTGTTTTGTTTGGCTTTGGCAATGTAAACATATGTTTCCATGTCAATAAAGCCCATTTGAATTGAATTGAATTGAGAGAGAGAGAGAGAAAGAGAGAGCAGAGAGAGCAGAGAGAGAGCAGATAGAGGCAGAAAGAGAGAGCAGAGAGAGAGAGAGAGCAGAGAGAGAGAGCAGAGAGAGAGCAGAGAGGCAGAAAAAGAGAGAGCAGATAGAGCAGAGAGAGGCAGAAAGAGAGAGAGCAGAGAGAGAGAGAGAGAGCAGAGAGAGGCAGAAAGAGAGAGCAGAGAAAGAGAGAGCAGAGAGAGCAGAGAGAGAGCAGAGAGGCAGAAAAAGAGAGCAGAGAGAGGCAGAAAGAGAGAGAGCAGAGAGAGAGAGAGCAGAGAGGCAGAAAGAGAGAGAGCAGAGAGAGAGAGCAGAGAGAGAGAGAGAGAGAGAGCAGAGAGAGAGAGAGAGCTGTATATCACAGTTACTTAGCACCATGGCAGAACGCTCAGCAGCCCCAGAGAATTCCTGGAAACCCGCCTCTCGTCAGAGGTGCCGTTCTGCTTCCTCTACACAGCCATTAAATCACGGTCACACTGCCTGTCACTACTTCCTGTTCAAATCCCCCCGACCGGCCAATCAGAGCCGGCAGAATCTCTGAGACAGGAAGTAGGTTCAGTTTGGGCCAGATGTTGAAAGAGGTTTCTGTTTGTTTTACCACATCAATAAAACTCTATCAGGGTGAGAGAGAGGGGAGGTGTGTGTGCGTGTGCGTGCGTGTGTGTGTGACTGTGTGTGTGTGTGTGTGTGTGTGAGAGTATGTGTGCGTGTGTGGTGTGTGTTTAGTTTATTAGGATCCTCAATTAGTTACAGATTGCAGTAGCTATTCTTCCTGATGTCCACAAGAACCTACATTGTGACCGTGCAACATAACATCATAACATATAACATTACAAGTAAACAGGACAAAGACTAATGCACACACACACACACACACACACACACACACACACACACACACACACACACACACACACACACACACACACACACACACACACACACACACACACACACACACACACACACACACACACACACACACACACACACACACACACACACACACACACACACACACACACACACATAATACTTAGATCATAATGTAGCCCATGCTATTTTATTGTCTAGCTGAAATATTCATTATGGACTGTGAATTGGGTGACGCTCCCTGGAAGGGTGTTGCAGAGTGTCATTTGTGGATGCTCCCTGAGATTGACGTGAAGTGCGGAAAACTGGTTAGCTGGTTACAAGCAATCAACGGAGCAGACGGAGAATATTAGAGCAGACGGAGAATATTAGAAAAAGTGATACTTGGACAGGAAACTAAATATAGAGGGAAAAGAAAACTACAGAAGAACCAGAACTACTGCAGTGCTAGCTGATTAAAGAGAGGATTCCGGTGAGTCATACCGTGTTCATGCTAGCTAGCATTTCCTACTCATTGCTAATATGGAGCTACAGTGTCTAATCAAACACCAGTCAGGATATTGGATGAAAGGAGAATGTTTACACAGTGATTCTGTTCACTGACATAACAGTGCTGGAACTGGACAAGAAAGAGAGAGGAAAAGACTGTAGCTGACTTGAAGATCGGAGGAGGAGAAACCATTGCCAATTGAAAGACTGAGAAACAAATGGAAGAATCCTGGTGAGTTAGAAAGTCAACTCGCTAGCTAACTCAAGCTGAGATGTTGTAGGGTAAAGCACCAGTGCAGAGTGAAATTGTGCGCCCTGCAGTTAACATTACATGATTATCCCGTGTTAGTCAAGCTTCGTATTGTTGTTGCTGAGTTACAATGTGGTTATGTTATTGTGGTTATTGATGTTATTGTGGTTATTGAGCTATACATTGTTAGTGTTGACTGATATGGTGCAAGGCTGTGCTATGCATGTGAAACCTGCCATAATGTGAGTTCCAGTAAATAATTGTATAGCCCAATGATATATAATTACAGTATATGATGCTAATCTATTGATTGCCTGTACAATTCTGTGCAGATTGGTTTTTGTTACCCCCTCTATTGAACACGGATCTGGATCAACCCGCCGTTGAAGTGGTCGGCTTCATTGACCTTCTCTACTCACCCTCACCCAACGGTCGGCTTGTGAACTTTTTTTTTTAAAGATTTATTTTTCACGTTTTTCCAGCGTTTTTCATCGTCAGACATGACCGACGGGAGGAGAGGGTGAACGGGGAAGAGGTGGGGAAGATATGACAAATGATCCCCCGGGAGCGGGAGGCGAACCCGGGACGCGTGTATCACTTCCGCAACGGATTTGATTTCCGGGGTTGGCCTGATTGGCCGCGACGGCCACGTGACACGCCGCGGCCCCGCCCCGCGGCAGCGGCCGCAACGTCAGAGGCTGCTGTGTTTCACTGCCGCTTTCCCACTTCAACGCCGCAGCAGCATTGTCGCGCCTAGCACAGTCTCTAACAGTAACAGTAAGAAGCTGTTGCTGAATTAAAGAATGAATAAGTTAAACGTGTCAATTCAGCAGTCAAAGTGTACTGTATAAATCTAACTTCATTAGACGGCCGACGTACGGCTCTCTTGTCCATTAATGGATATATAATGGATATTTTATTTATCTGCCACCGTGGTGTAATGGTTAGTCCTCATACCTCTCACGCGGATGACCCGCGTTCGAATCCCCCCTTTTTATAATTTTTTTTTACGGCCGCGACGGCCATCGCGCCGCACTTATGCCGTCTAGCACAGTCTCTAACAGTAACAGTAGTCTGACCAGTTTGTTTTGTGATGTTTGTAATCTTGTTTAGAAACACGGGTCTCTTGTCCATTGATGGATATATAATGGATATATTTTGTCTGGCACAGTGGTGTAATGGTTAGTGCTCATTCCTGTCAAGCGGACGACCCGAGTTTTAAGCCTAGTTTTAAGTTAAAATATTATAAATCTACATGCATTGAGGATGTCATTCTTTATATAGCTCTCAAAGTGCACCAGATTGAAGCATTTACATCGCAAAAAAAATTAAAAAAATTGAAAAAGGGGGGATTCGAACGCGGGTCGTCCACGTGAGAGGTATGAGGACCAACCATTACACCACGGTGGCAGATAAATAAAATATCCATTATATATCCATTAATGGACAAGAGAGCCGTACGTCGGCCGTCTAATGAAGTTAGATTTATACAGTACACTTTGACTGCTGAATTGACACGTTTAACTTATTCATTCTTTAATTCAGCAACAGCTTCTTACTGTTACTGTTAGAGACTGTGCTAGGCGCGACAATTCTGCTGTGGCGTTGAAGTGGGAAAGCGGCAGTGAAACACAGCAGCCTCTGGCGTTGCCGCCTCGGCCGCTGCCGCGGGGCGGGGCCGCGGCGTGTCACGTGGCCGTCGCGGCCAATCAGGCCAACCCCGGAAATCAAATCCGTTGCGGAAGTGATACACGCACCCGGGACGGCCGTGTAGGTGTGCGAGGCACTATGCGGTGCACCACGAGGGCGCCCTGGCTTTTGAACTTTAACTTGGCCCCTGGTGGTAGGAACAGAATATCCGTCCCCCTTTTTTTTTATTGAGTGCACCCAAACTGACTTTATTGGGTACCCTTTTTATTTGATTTATTATTTTCTATAAATGTGGACCATTCCATGGATCCTATGATGTTGTGTACTTATACATATAAAAGATTAAACGTAGATCACGGTGCCTGTGTATTTTTCTTAGAGCCAGTCTCCTTGAACCTATAGTTGATGTACCACTGCAGTTAGAAGTAGGTAGGAAGTAGGTTACAATAACATATCACATTACAAGTAAACTAGTACAAACACACATAATACTTACATCATAACATATCACATTACAAGTAAACTAGTACAAAGGACTAGTACACACACACAAGCTCCAAAATACAATACTCTTAATAATGTGTGTGTGTGTGTGTGTGTGTGTGTGTGTGTAGGTGTGTGTGTAGGTGTGTGTGTAGGTGTGTGTGTGTGTGTGTGTGTGTGTGTGTGTGTGTGTGTGTGTGTGTGCACACTGACCTGAAGGTCCTGATCAGGTTGTTGAGGTTTGATGACAGGTCAGTCATGGTGAGACAGAGAGGTCCTACGATGTCTATAAGACTGAGATATAGAGAGACATCACTCATTAAGACAGAGAGGTCCTACGATGTCTATAAGACTGGAGACACACAGAGACACATCACTCATAATGTATTAACATCTTAACAGACACACAGAGACACATCACTCATAATGTATTAACATCTTAACAGACACACAGAGACACATCACTCATAATCTAACATCTTCAGGCTTCAGGACTGGTCACTCCACAGAAACGGCCCTCATAGCAGTCACAGAGGCACTTCACTTAGCAAAAGCGAAAGGCCTCTCCTCTGTCCTGATTCTCCTAGATCTATCTGCAGCCTTCGACACAGTCAACCATCAGATCCTACTCGCGTCCCTCGCAGGAATGGGAGTGGCTGGCTCTGCGCTGACATGGCTGACATCATACCTCAATGACCGCTCCTACCAAGTGTCATGGAGAGGGACCCTATCGGCCACCCGCCCCCTGTGGACCCGCCCCCCTGTCCCCCAGGGCTCGGTCCTAGGACCCCTTCTCTTCTCCCTCTACACTAAATTGCTATGCCGATGATACTCAACTCTTCCTCTCCTTCCCTCCCTCAGATATCCACGTCTCTGAGCGGATCTCGGCCTGTCTGTCCGACATCTCCGCCTGGATGACGACCAACCACCTTAAACTGAACCAAAGCAAAACAGAATTGCTCCACCTGCCGGCCAAATCCTCCCCCCTGACAACCTTTCCATCACAGTCGAGAATGCAGCTATGACCGCGTCCCCGACCGCCAAGAACCTTGGTGTAACTGAGGGGTACAATTCCCTGACTGTATTACTAGATATGATACTTACTACCACTACCTTTGTACTTAATATTCGGCCACCCAGTACACGGCATAAATATATTATCATGAACACTCTCACGTAGATGAAACGGATCCAACACAAATGTACGAATTAGAAACAGGTCTTTATTTCCTACACAGCGATGGTGTGTAGAATAAGCACTTAATCACTTAATCACATTTATGAATTGAAATAGTATGCACTTTTATGGCAAGGAGTATTCGTCGGTATATCAATAGATAATGTCCAATCTCTGAAGGCGCAGGTGGTAAATATACGACCTGGAATAGTTAAGGAATAACAGCAATGATACTTTAATGATTATAGGCTGGATACACTAGAGGGGGTTAATCCGGTCGCTTGTAAGCCGACAGGAGTAGGAGGGGGGGGGGGGTAGAATCCAGCTGCCTCGTCCGGCCAAGGGTATCCCAGGAGAACCCACTGTAGTGCCGTTCAATGCGCCGGCGATCCTTGGACCACAGATGAAAGCAGGTGGACTCTTTGTGGGCCGGCTCTCTCCGGTCCACGGGGGAGAGATGTGAAGAGACCTCGTCTTGCAGAGCGTCTCCTCACCTTGCGTCCTCTCCAGGGGGGGGGGTTCCAACACCCGGCAGTGTCGGGGGTCTTTATCCATAGAATAATCAAAGTATCCAAAGCATAATCCGTGCCTGGGAAGGCGGGCTGTCGTCGGTAGAATAATCCGGTATACAGGTCCACTCGCTCGTCGGCTCTGGGGCTCCTCGGGTGCAGCTTCACATAGGGTCAACCACCCTGGGTAAGCAGCCAGTTCTCTGCCCGAAACGATGGGTACTGACTACGGTAGTATTCTCACCGCACGAAGCACTATATATTAACAGACTATTATTAGCTTAATAGACTACGTCCAACTCGACGATATAGTGCCAAATATGACTATTCAAATATTAATATACACGATGTCTCAATACCGATGGTAGGCCGAACTTGGCCTTACTCCCACACGTGGCATCGCGGGGAGGCTTTACGTCTGTGACTCTATTGGAGGGTAAGAAACTGGACTGAAAAGAAAGTCCTACTTTAGTAGCGCAGTATATATACGCACTATGAACAAATAGTCCCATTAGTGGTGCGGTAGCCAAATTCCTACGCGGAACTAGGACTTGTTCGTACATGTCGAGCGGTACGTTTGAACTGGGTCTGAGGGGTATGGCAGCCTGGCACCAAGGTCTCGACCAATAGTAGAATGGAGACTATTATGGGATGTTCAGTAGGCTAGAATGGATATTCAATGCATATTGTACAAGGAATATACAAGGGATATCAGGGAATATTAGAGAATATACAAATACAATTAAATATATATATATAAATAAATATATATATTCGGTTTAATCTGGCCCTTCACAACAGCCACCCCCTGAATAGGTCCCAGACCTAATCAGTTAAACGGAGACAGATTAATCGCGTTGTCTATTTACACATAAGGGTTTGCTGTAGGGGTCAGTCAACTTCACAAAGTCATAGGGTTGTAGGGTCATGGTCATCATCGATTGTGTCTGGGAGTCGAGGCAGTTCTATGAGCCTTGCCACGGGACGGGTGTAAGTGCGACCCTGGACGAGCACTTCAGCTGCTCGGACCTTGCCGTCGGCACCGGTGATCACTTTGCTTACGCGGCCGGCCGGCCACATAGCTCTGGGCAGTGATTGATCAATAATCATGACGACTGTTCCTTCTGTCAAATTGTCTCTCTCCTTTACCCACTTCTGGCGGGTCTGTAGAGACGGTAGGTAGTGCAGTAGGAAACTGTTCCAAAACTTGTCGGCTAATACTTGGCTGTACCTCCACATTCGTCGGCCGTTCGCTTCTTCAGGCCGGTACATTGTCTGGGGTAATGTGGGATCTAGCCGCCCCATCAGGAGTGTGTTGGGGGTAACTGGGTCGATATCCGCCACATCACTGGAGACATATCCGAGGGGCTTCGAGTTAAGTACTCCCTCAATCTCCGTGAGGACTGTCATTAGGACTTCTTCCGCCACAGTCTGGGCCCCAAGTACTGCGTACAGGGCTGTCTTTATGGAGCGCACTTCTCGTTCCCAAGTGCCACCGAAGTGGGGTGCGTTTGGGGGGTTGAATTGGAAATCAACCTGTGCTGGAGCGAGGTGGGTCTTAAGTTCTGGGCCCATAGCTTGGAAGCTCTCTCTCAGCTCTCTTTCGCCGCCTTTAAAGTTTGTCCCATGATCGGACAATAGGGTAGACGGTCTTCCTTTCCGTGATATGAATCTACGGAAGGCCATAAGGAATGAGTCTGTGCTCATGGTCGGGAGAAGCTTGATGTGTATCGCTCTGGTGGTCATGCATTTGAATACAATACCCCACCGCTTCTCGGTTCCTCTTCCTTTCTTTATGTGCAGCGGGCCAAAGCAGTCCATACCCGTTGAGTGGAATGGCTTGTCACCGATTCAGAGGCGACATGGAGGAAGGTCAGCCATCCTTGGTATGCTGGGCTGCGCGCGCCACTTGCGGCAGTCTAGACATGTTCGTTGGAAGCGTCGTACCGCCTCTCTTCCTTGTAGGATCCAGTAACGACGTCTGATTTCCGCGAAGACTCTTTCTGCTCCTGCGTGATGTACATCCTCATCGTATTTCTTTATAATCAGCTCTGTGACCTTGTGTCGGCTGTTCAATACGATCGGGTATTTAATGTCATCCGGTAGATTGGGGGCTCTGCGTAGGCGACCACCCACTCTGATGAGGGTGTGAGCGTCGCTCTCGGGGGCCAGGTGAATTAATCTGCTGTCGGATGGGACGGGCTTTCCTCCCTGTAGACAGGCCAATTCATCGGGGAACGAGTCTCTCTGGGCTCGCTGCAGTAGAAGCAATTCTGCTTCCTCGTAGTTAGCTGCTGACATATCAGCGGGGGACTTGCACTCCGGGTGGTACCGCAGGAATGTTCTTTGTTGTGCACTCTCTATGGATGTGCAATCGTTTATGTTAGGGTCGGTGGAGGCTACGGTGCTCAATCCACAGAACACAGACTTCTTAATTTCCACCTCCTCTGGACTTGCTTCCCTCGGGATAGGCATGGGCCACCGTCCTTCCGGGAGTCTTAGGAATGCGGGGCCGTCACTGTAGACATTGCGACGGGTGAGGTCATCCAGGGGCATCCCCCGGGTGATGACGTCAGCTGGGTTCTGTTTTGTATCAACGTAGCGCCACTGTTTCTCCGGTTAACTCTTCGGTTAAGTCTTGAATCTCGGTGACTCTGACTCCCACGAAGACTTTGTACTTGCATGAGTCCGATTTGATCCAGGCGAGTACCGTCGTGGAATCTGACCACAGGATTGTTCTAGACACCGGTATGGTGAGCTCACGTTGGATGAGCGTGGCTAGGTGCGCTCCGGCTAGGGCTGCGCAGAGCTCTAGACGTGGGATAGATTGTTGCTTGCGTGGGGCTATTCTCGAGCGGGCGAGGACAAATGCTGTGTAGATCTCTCCCCCCTGGTCTTGGGCCCGCAAGTAGGCTACTGATCCGTATGCGACCTCTGAGGCGTCACTGAAGACGTGTAAGTCCATTTTACATGTCTCTGGCCTCACCGTGGGTGGGAAGTAGCTTCGGCGCATATTAACGCCTGGGAGTGAGTGGAGCTCCATCTCCCACTCTCTCCAGGTGGATGCAAGGTGTGCGGGAATGGGGTCGTCCCAGCCCTGGTCCTTGTCCCACAATGCTCGTACAATCATTTTTGCCCTGGTGGTGTACGGTAGAATACATCCTAGCAGGTCATATTGTCGGGCGAGTGTTGTGTACACACTCCGTCTGGTGGTCGGCGCCGCCGCCGGCCTTCCCTGCTCCGTAGTCAGGGGCTTGTGTCTGTAGTGAAGCGAATCTGTTTTGAATCGCCACACCAATCCCAGGGTCATCTCCTGGGCTTCTCCCGGGATTGTAGCCATCCAGGTCTCGCTGCTGGCTGCCTTGTCCTCGGAGGAGAGGCTGCGCAGTACTTGCGGATCGCTGCTGGCCCACTGCCTGAGATCAAAGCCGCCTTTGATCAATGAGGCGCGGAGTTTAATCAGGAGAGCCTCGGCTTCTTCCTGGGTTGAAAGGCTTTGTAGACAGTTGTCTACGTAGAAGCTGTTCTTTACGCTGTGTCGGACCTCTTCGTCCGCTGCTGGGTCCTCTGCTACATGTTTCTGTAGTGCAAATGTCGCACAGCAGGGGCTGCACGTCGTTCCGAAGGGGAGGACTTCCCATTGGTAGATGGCTGGGTGCTCATCTCCTGGCTTCTCTCTCCATAGGAACCATAACAGGGGCTTGTCCGCCTCTACTAATCTCACCTGCAGGAACATTCCTTTAATGTCCCCGCTGATGGCCACCTTTTCCTGGCGGTAGCGGAGTAGAACGCCGAGTAGGGAGGGGCCGAGTGTGGGACCGGGCAGTAACTCTTTATTCAGATTTTGGGATCCGATCTGGTAGCTGCAGTTAAATACTATGCGGTCTTTACCGTTGTGATGGACCTTGTGGTGGGGCACGTACCACGATTCAGTGGTCTGGTCAGCCTCTTTAATGTCCATCTTTGTGACGTGTCCCGCTGTGATGAGCTTCTCAATCTCAGCGCGGTATACACTCTCTTGGGCGGGGTTCTTGGCTAAGCGCCGCTCCGTGTTCAGCAGGTACCGTTCTATGGCGTCTGTCTTGGCGTGGAAAGTAGGCATTCCTTCTCGCCGCAGGAGTGGCGTGGCGTATCTCAACACGCCGTTGACCGGGACTCTCTTGGTCCCTGTCTCGAGGAGGTGAATGGCGTAAATGTCATCTTTAGAGCGAATGTCTTTCTTTCCATTCTTAAAGGGCATTTGTTCCAAGCTCCATAGCCGCTCTACGTGTTGCAGGAGTGCGGTTTCTCCCTCTGTGACTCGGGAGTGGAGACATCTAGTGGCTGTACTTCGGTTGAGAGATTTGGCGAGCGGGCCTTGGAGAGTCCATCCCAAACGGGTCTCGACTGCTGCAGGACAGCCTCGGGGTCCGGTATGAACCCGGTCTATCGGGACAATGAGGTCTGCATGGTCGGAGCCTATCAACAGGGTCGGCATAGCATTGTCTATGAGCGGGATCGGTAACTTGCGCAGATGTGCATATTTCTCCATCAGCTTGGCGACGGGGTATGTGTACCGCGACAGTCCTATTTCTTGGCTGGTGAAAGCGTCTGCAATCTGGTACCGTCGCTCAGGCTGGCCGCTTGCTGCGATAGAGAATGAGACATTCTCGCCCTTTATCGTCTTCAAATCTCGTCTTATTGTCCGAATTGTCATTTGGGTTTCGCTTCCCCGCAGCCCTAGCTGGGCCGCAGCGGAGGCGAGCAGCAGGGTCTTCTCTGACCCGTCATCGAGGACGGCGTAAGTGTCCAGGACTTTATTCTGGTAGCTTAGTGTCACACGCACTACTTTTAGGAGTACTCGGGCTCCACTGCTGCTGGCGGGATCGATGTACATGACGCTCGCTTTGCGGCTGGATGGTGCAGGTGAAGGGCGCCGTCTGTTACTGTCGTGAAGTATGTCCAGATGGGCTCCATCGCACTTGGTGCACCTTTTCTTTAAGCGGCATTCGGCTGCCATGTGTGAGCGCGCACAGCGAAAACAGCGCTTGTTGGACTTTATCCATTGACCTGCTTCCTCCGCGTTCAGCTTGGGGAAGGAGTCACATTGCGCTAGCCAGTGTTCTTTCTCACAGTAGGGGCACACTATCTTCCACTTCTCCGTTCTGGAGGGGGTACTGTGGCTCCTGCTGCTCGGTACTGACTCCGATTGGTGCATCACAGTCACCGATCTTCTTCCATCATTTAGTCGTCTGGTTCCTTCTCTGGAGCCAGGGGTGCTCCGTCCGAATGTATCTAGCCGTAGGCTGCTGACTTCTCTCGCCAGGAAGTCTGCTAGATCGAGGAGGTTCGGTTCGGGGCCATTCGGGTCTCTGTGGTCCCTCTGCCGCCTAAAGCGCTCCTGACGAGCGGGCGGCAGCTTCTCCAGGATCCTTTCCACATTTGAGTTGGCGTAAAGTTCATACTTCCCCTTCTCTCTTTGCGCTCCCAACATCCCTACCAGGGACTGCACTCTGATGGACAGGTCGTCCAGTGCTCGATTGTCTATTGCTGGGGGTAAGCGGTCGATGTGTCGGATCTCCTGGATCACGTAATCCCATATGCGCCCATACCTCTGGTCCAATGCTACCAGCGCTGCTGTGTATGGGGTGGTGGAAGTCGCGTAGGCGAGCGCTATATTATGTGCGCGGGGCACCTTTAAGTGCTGCAGTAGGATGGCGTATTTGTGGCGTTCATCCAATACATCCACCAACATGGTCTCCAGACACATGCGGAGTTCTGTATACTGGGCCCGGTTCTCTTGGGTGAAGTCGGGTACCATAGGCGTGCCAATGTATGACGCTGACTGTGGATACATCGGCGAGCGTTGGGGGGGAGGCCTCCTAGGCGAGTCTCCTCCCGCTCCTTGGTATGGGCTGGTACCGGCAGTGTACCATGGCCCGCTTGTCCAGGTGCTGTTCCTCGGTGCGGGTCGTGCGTCGTGCTCACCCGTGTATAGAGTCGGGGGTCTGTAGCGCAGCTCCGCGGGAGTATAGCCTGGGCTGTACCGGACCTCCTGGTCCGGTAGAGTACTGTGCTGTCTTCGGGCGCGGTTCTCCTCCTCTTCCTCTTCGTCTTCAGTTAGGTCATCCAGTGCTTGTAGTCTCTGGTTTAGCCTCTCCACAGGATATGCTGCTCCTTCCCGGTTGCTAGGTCTCGCTTGGACCGGTGGGGGGAGGTGGTCTGTGGGGGGTATAGACCTCGTCTGTTGGTCAAGTTCAGGGTTGTTTACTCGGCTAGGGGATGCCGCCCTGGAGGTGTGTCTAGACGAGTTCCTGGAGCCTCTGGCGGAGGGAGAGGGTGTTGTCCGTCTGATCAGCTGTTCTATTAGTTGCGCTTGCTGTCTGTCGCGCTCTGCGTCCCGTAGAGCACCAGCAGCTGCTCGCTGGCTGTCTGCTCGGTCTCGGGCCACATTCTCTTCCATCTGAATGCGTCTTATTTCCAGGCGTATGTGCTCTTCTTCGCTCCGTTGCTGTAGCTGCAATCGATCGCGTTCACCCTGGAGTCTATCGCGTTCAGTAGAGGCTTTCAGGCTGACGAGGAATGCCTGCTGTAGGGTCCTCTCTGCCTCGCTGGGAGAAGGCGGTTGTATAGGGGAGCCTTCCCTCGGGGTACTCCTTGCGGAGCCTTGGAGCTCTATCTCCACGGTGCTCTCCCCGTCTTCTTCCGTGCCGAGTTCTCTCTCGGTAGCGTTGTATTCCTCCCGGGACTCATCGGGGACTACTTCTTCAGTACTGGCGGGGTGTGAAGTCATGTCTGGTTCCCACTGGTCCCCACCGTGAACTTGGTCAGTTACATTAGAGCCCGTAGGGGCCTCTATGGTCGGGGTAGTCTGGGCGTTGGGGTTAGACATACTTTTACTTTCTAGTTTTACCGCGTTTACTGTTAGTAGAAGACTAGGTTGTTGACTGACAGCGTAAGCCTCTAAGTACTGAGGGAGCCGTCGTTCGCGCTGCGGGCGTTGGTTAGGAGGATCGTTTCGTGGAGTGTTCATCATAGGCCATTTCAATATTAATAACACTATATTAATATTACACTAATTACCCTCCGGCTCGAAGGACCAATTGTAACTGAGGGGTACAATTCCCTGACTGTATTACTAGATATGATACTTACTACCACTACCTTTGTACTTAATATTCGGCCACCCAGTACACGGCATAAATATATTATCATGAACACTCTCACGTAGATGAAACGGATCCAACACAAATGTACGAATTAGAAACAGGTCTTTATTTCCTACACAGCGATGGTGTGTAGAATAAGCACTTAATCACTTAATCACATTTATGAATTGAAATAGTATGCACTTTTATGGCAAGGAGTATTCGTCGGTATATCAATAGATAATGTCCAATCTCTGAAGGCGCAGGTGGTAAATATACGACCTGGAATAGTTAAGGAATAACAGCAATGATACTTTAATGATTATAGGCTGGATACACTAGAGGGGGTTAATCCGGTCGCTTGTAAGCCGACAGGAGTAGGAGGGGGGGGGGGGGTAGAATCCAGCTGCCTCGTCCGGCCAAGGGTATCCCAGGAGAACCCACTGTAGTGCCGTTCAATGCGCCGGCGATCCTTGGACCACAGATGAAAGCAGGTGGACTCTTTGTGGGCCGGCTCTCTCCGGTCCACGGGGGAGAGATGTGAAGAGACCTCGTCTTGCAGAGCGTCTCCTCACCTTGCGTCCTCTCCAGGGGGGGGGGTTCCAACACCCGGCAGTGTCGGGGGTCTTTATCCATAGAATAATCAAAGTATCCAAAGCATAATCCGTGCCTGGGAAGGCGGGCTGTCGTCGGTAGAATAATCCGGTATACAGGTCCACTCGCTCGTCGGCTCTGGGGCTCCTCGGGTGCAGCTTCACATAGGGTCAACCACCCTGGGTAAGCAGCCAGTTCTCTGCCCGAAACGATGGGTACTGACTACGGTAGTATTCTCACCGCACGAAGCACTATATATTAATAGGGATGGGAATCGAAAACCGGTTCCCATTGGGAACCGGTTCCTAATTGGCCGATGCCTGGAACCGTGTGGCTCCTGTGACTTTCGATTCCCTTATCGCTGCCTACAGTTGCGCAATAACGTTACGTTACCATGTAGCCATGGCAGACTCTATTTGATTCCTTAAGGGCTCGAAATTGCCTGGGTTTTGGTAATATGCTCCCGAAATGCTCCCGCTGTTTGGCTACTTCTATGTGCAGTGAAAACTACTTGAATGCTTTAGAACATTGTCATTGATTTAGTTTAGGGTGAGCTAAAATTAGCCGCGGAGCTAACGTGAGCTAACGCTATTTAATCAACCTCACAAAGAGAGATAAACAGCTGACAGCGGATAGTACAGGTACAAATACAATAAAAAAGCAGGTGGGGGCTGTTGTGTAAACCTTGTACTCTTTAGTTCACATATAATGAGAGACGCGAGTGCTTGTTTACAAGTCTGTAAAGTGTAAACCAGGAAGTACAGTGGTGCAACATACAAATGTGTCCGTGTAGCAACACAAGCCAATACATAAAGGACAGGGGCCCGGGGAGCTCTCTCTCTCTCTCTTGACATCAGAAATGTCAAGTTGCATGTTGTTATTCTAACCAGCTTAGACCCCGACGCTCTGCATCTTCTGGCCGCCTCAGACCTACTCCTATCCGAGCTCCGGGAGGGTCATCAAAGAGAAGTCGCCTATTCTCAGTCCTTGCCCCACAATGGTGGAATGAACTACCCACCCCAGTTAGGACAGCCGAATCACGTCCAATCTTTCGCCGTCGACTAAAGATGCACTTCTTCAACCATTATCTGAATAAAAAAAAAAATATCTAACCCTAACTAACCGTACTGTCATGCACTTGTCCTAATAAACTAACCTACACTGTAGCACTCAACACTTTGATGAACATTGTTGCTCAGCTGATAGAGTTGTGCCCTTCCTGATGGCTTGTCGTACAGAACTTGTAAGTCGCTTTGGATAAAAGCGTCAGCTAAATGACTAAATGTAGTTCTGTTGCATTTCCAATTTATTTATTTAAATTATAAATTGATCAGGTATCGATAAGGGAATCGATAAAGAATCGAATCGATAAGCAGAATCGATAATGGAATCGTATCGATAAAATCCTATCAATTCCCATCCCTATATATTAACAGACTATTATTAGCTTAATAGACTACGTCCAACTCGACGATATAGTGCCAAATATGACTATTCAAATATTAATATACACGATGTCTCAATACCGATGGTAGGCCGAACTTGGCCTTACTCCCACACGTGGCATCGCGGGGAGGCTTTACGTCTGTGACTCTATTGGAGGGTAAGAAACTGGACTGAAAAGAAAGTCCTACTTTAGTAGCGCAGTATATATACGCACTATGAACAAATAGTCCCATTAGTGGTGCGGTAGCCAAATTCCTACGCGGAACTAGGACTTGTTCGTACATGTCGAGCGGTACGTTTGAACTGGGTCTGAGGGGTATGGCAGCCTGGCACCAAGGTCTCGACCAATAGTAGAATGGAGACTATTATGGGATGTTCAGTAGGCTAGAATGGATATTCAATGCATATTGTACAAGGAATATACAAGGGATATCAGGGAATATTAGAGAATATACAAATACAATTAAATATATATATATAAATAAATATATATATTCGGTTTAATCTGGCCCTTCACAACACTTGGCGTTGTCCTCGACGACCAGTTGAACTTCTTTGCTCACATCACAGTCATAACCAGAACCTGCAGATTCCTCCTGAGCAACGTCAGAAGGATCCGCCCCTTCCTGACAAAAGAAGCCACCCAACTCCTCGTCCAATCAACAGTCATCTCCCGCCTTGACTACTGCAACTGCTTGCTGGCCGCCACCAAGCCTCTTCAGCTCATTCAGAACGCAGCGGCCCGCCTGATCTCAAACCTACCAAAGTCAGCTCATGTCACCCCACTTCTTAGGGACCTGCACTGGCTCCCCATTGCCGCACGAATCCGCTTCAAGGTCCTCGACCTGGAATATCGTGCGGCGAAGGGAACCGCTCCCGCCTACCTCCGGTCAATGGTCTCTAACTACACACCCTCAAGACCCCTACGCTCTGCATATTCTGGCCATCTCAGACCCACTCCTATCCAAGCTTCGGGAGGGTCATCAAGGAGAAGACGCCTATTCTCAGTCATTGCCCCACAATGGTGGAACGAACTACCCACCACAGTTAGGACAGCCGAAACCCGTCCAATCTTTCGTCGTCGACTAAAGACGCACTTCTTCAACCATTATCTGAAATAAAAAAAATATCTAACCCTAACTAACCTTACTGTCATGCACTTGTCCTAATAAACTAACCTACACTGTAGCACCCAACACTTTGATGAACATTGTTACTCAGCTGATAGAGTTGTACCCTTCCTGATTACTTGTCGTACAGAACTTGTAACATCTTAACAGACACACATCACTCATAATGTATTAACATCTTAACAGACACACCTTCTATTCAGCTTGTCTACCACGATCCGTTTCTGGACGATGTGTGGAGACTGAGTATCCATGAGGGGAGGAACTGAATCCTTACTGGACTGATCCTGAACCTGAGAGAGAGACAGAGAGACAGAGAGAGAGAGAGAGAGAGAGAGAGAGAGAGAGAGAGAGAGAGAGAGAGAGAGAGAGAGAGAGAGAGAGAGGGAGAGAGAGAGAGACATAGAGAGAGAGACAGGGAGACACACACAGAAAAGAGAGACATAGAGAGAGACATAGAGAGCGAGAGAGACATAGACAGAGGTGGAGAAAGAAAAAGACAAACAGAAAGGGGAGAAAGAGAGATTTGTAGATTGAGATTTGAGATCGTTTTGTAATCCATAATCATGTTATTATTAATAATTTGCTTTGGCAACATGTACAAGTTGCGTCATGCCAATAAATCCATTTGAATTGAATTGAATTGAGAGAGTGAAAGACAGAGCGAGTGAGAGAAAGAGAGAGAGAGAGAGACAGAGATAGAGACAGATAGATAGACAGAGAGAGAGACAGAGTGAGAGATACAGAGAGAGATACAGGATCAGATTAAAGTGTTCTACTCAATGTCCCCACATAGCACCCCCCTGTGGCCACAATACTCACTACAAGACCCTGCTCACTCACTCACTCACAGAGACCAGGGAGGTGTAGTGTAGTGGTTATGTCATTGCTGTTTCCGGCCAGTCCACCTTGCAAAATTTCAATGTATTTCCCCATTGCCCATTTATAAATCGTCTCGTTTAAGAAATAAAGCATGAACATTTGCATGGTGTACCTTTCTGTGCGTATTCATCCACAATCTATAGCTCAACATGAAAATATTTGCAATTTTATTTCAACCAAAAATGCGTAAACAATAATGTTAGTGATAGAATGGAACTCTTTTTGTGCAAAAATGGAAAGCTTTCCAATGTTCATGAGGCAGAATTGTTACAATAGCCGATAATCCATTTCCCAATGATAAATCCCTATACGGGTGGACCTCGCGGGCGGTCCAAAGTGACGTCAGAGTAGACTACACCTCCCTATTCTGTCCCTCTCTCACCACTCATCCCCTGTCTTTAATCAATCTCTACTCACTCTCTCTCTCTCTCTCTCTCTCTCTCTCTCACATTCATCCATCTCTATCCCTCTCCCTCACATTCATCCATCTCTCTCTCACATTCATCCATCCATCTCTCTCATTCATCCACCTTTCTCTCTCTTTCTCACATTCATCCACCTCTCACACACATTCATCCACCTCTCTCTCTCTCTCATTCATCTTTCTCTCTCTCTCTCTACCTCTCTCTCTCACACACACATTGATCCACCTCTCTCCCTCATCCATCCACCTCTCTCTCTCTCTCTCTCTCTCTCTCTCTCTCTCTCTCTCTCTCTCTCTCTCTCTATCCCTCTCCCTCACATTCATCCATCTCTCTCCTCTCTCTCATTCATCCATCTTTCTCTCTCTTTCTCTCACATTCATCCGCCTCTCACACATTCATTCACCTCTCTCTACCTCTCTCATTCATCCTCCTCTCTCTCTCTCTCATTCATCCTTCTCTCTCTCTACCTCTCTCTCTCACACACACATTGATCCACCTCTCTCCCTCATCCATCCACATCTCTCTCTCTCTCATTCATCCTTCTCTCTCTCTCTACCTCTCTCTCTCTCACACGCATTGATCCACCTCTCTCCCTCATCCATCCACATCGCTCTCTCTCTCTCACATTAATCCACCTCTCTCTCTCTCTCTCATTCATCCACCTCTCTCACATTCACCCACCTCTCTCTCTCTCTCCCTCTCACACATTCATCCACCTCTCTCACACACATTCATCTATCTCTCTCATTCATCCACCTCTCTCTACCTCTCTCTCACACATTAATCCAACTCTATCTCTACCTCTCTCTCTCTCACCTCAGACTGTGCAGTAGGTCTACCTATCTCTCTCTCTCTCACCTCAGACTGTACAGTAGGTCTACCTCTCTCTCTCTCTCTCTCTCTCTCTCTCTCTCTCTCTCTCTCTCTCTGTCTCTCTCTCACCTCAGACTGTACAGTAGGTCTATCTCTCTATCTCTCTCTCACCTCAGACTGTACAGTAGGTCTACCTCTCTCTCTCTGTCTCTCTTTCTCTCTCTCATCTCAGACTGTACAGTAGGTCTACCTCTCTCTCTGTCTCTCTATCTCTCTCTCACCTCAGACTGTACAGTAGGTCTACCTCTCTCTCTCTCTCTCTCTCTCATCTCAGACTGTACAGTAGGTCTACCTCTCTCTCTGTCTCTCTATCTCTCTCACCTCAGACTGTACAGTAGGTCTACCTCTCTCTCTCTCTCTCTCTCTCTCTCTCTCTCTCTCTCTCTATCTCTCTCTCACCTCAGACTGTACAGTAGGTCTATCTCTCTATCTCTCTCTCACCTCAGACTGTACAGTAGGTCTACCTCTCTCTCTGTCTCTCTTTCTCTCTCTCACCTCATACTGTACAGTAGGTCTACCTCTCTCTCTGTCTCTCTTTCTCTCTCTCACCTCAGACTGTACAGTCGGTCTACCTCTCTCTCTGTCTCTCTATCTCTCTCTCACCTCAGACTGTACAGTAGGTCTACCTCTCTCTCTGTCTCTCTATCTCTCTCTCACCTCAGACTGTACAGTAGGTCTACCTCTCTCTCTGTCTCTCTGTCTCTCTCTCACCTCAGACTGTACAGTAGGTCTACCTCTCTCTCTGTCTCTCTCTCACCTCAGACTGTACAGTAGGTCTATCTCTCTATCTCTCTCTCACCTCAGACTGTACAGTAGGTCTACCTCTCTCTCTGCCTCTCTTACCTCAGACTGTACAGTAGGTCTCTCTCTCTCTCTCTCTCTCCCTCTCTCTCACCTCAGACTGTGCAGTAGTCTCTCTCTCTCTCTCACCTCAGACTGTGCAGTAGGTAGTATCCATGTTCCCTTGTAGAACTCAGTGACTCTGAGCTTCAGCTCCTGGGTCTCCTTCTTCAGGGTGTGGTAGTCTGGAGGCGGGGCCGAGGGCCTCCCCTGGCCGCCCGCTCCCCCCTGCCCCTCCTGGGTCTCCTGCCCCTCCTGGGTCTCCTGCCCCACCTGCCCCTCCAAGAGGAGACCCACAGTTAGAACAAACAGCTCTATATTACAACACTGACCGACCGTTCAAATCACACACGGCTGCACAACATTTCTGTTGAATTCAGTCATTCTGTAAGAACAATGTACATATTTTTTTTTTGATCAAATTTTTTATTGACATTCTCACAAAACAAGACAACACATTAACCACAATCACAATACATAGAACTTCACAAAAAAATAACAAAAACAATAATAATAATGACTAACAATTATACAGACAAGAGAAAAGAAACCAGAGTTCAACCTACTAAATTAATTCCAAGGGGTACTATCTAATAAATGGTCTTTCCCAGTGTTCAGTCCCGATTCCCGGCCGTGTGACCCCATATTAATAAAACGTACATCTCCAATCCACCACAAGGACCATTTTTTGGGGGAACACGACCTGAAACCAGAGCAATGAACCTTCATGAAAAAACAAAAACCTGTAGGTGTTCCATAGACTCACAGAGACCGTGTAAAAGTGGCCAAACAGTGAAGAACTAGTTAAATAGCTGCCCCCCCATAATATCCCCAGCTAAACTCAAGATGACAAGACAAGGGACAAGACAGACAAAAACATTTCCTCCTCCCCCTCCCAAGAGACCGCCGGACTCACCCGAACACGCACCCCAACCCCGCTCAGCCGCACACTGCGGTCTTTACCTTCTCAGCTGCTGCGAACCACAGGTCAATTCCAGCCTGCCCCACCCCAATCACCCGGGCTGTGGATATCTCAAGATAAATCACATCCAATAGAGTTAGGGACCAGTTAATCATTGTAAGCTTCTCAGGCTCCTTCCATCTCATTGCTATTAGCTTCTTCGCTGCTGTGACGCCCGCTAGGACAACCCTTTTCAGTTGTACGGACGCGGGTAGTGTCGTTATATCGTTCAGGAGTAGCGTAACAGCTGTGAATGGGATAGTTAAGCCACACAGATCTGAAAGTTTGTCCGTTATTGACCTCCAGAAGCGGGCCACTGGTGGGCAATCCCAATACATATGCATATAAGTGCCTGTGGCCTTTTGAGAGCACAAAGTGCACCGAGAGTCGGTTATCAGTCCCATAGCAAATAGCTTCCTAGGTGTAAGATAGGTCCTATGAATATAATTAAAATTAATTTGCTGGTGATTGGGGTTGCGGGAAGATAATGCCACATTTGCCCAAACATCATCCCAGTCAAACTCGGGGTCCAACTCCGGGATATCCACACGCCAGATTGTATCCAATGATAAATTTTTATACGTGGATTGAATTAAGAGCGTATAAAAGTCGGAGACAAACCCTCTGGATGTCGTCCTGTCCACTATGAGCCTGAGGAAGGGGTGTGGGTGCAAGGCTTGAGCC
The DNA here is from genome assembly GCF_963971535.1 of Notolepis coatsorum. Taxonomy (NCBI): domain Eukaryota; kingdom Metazoa; phylum Chordata; class Actinopteri; order Aulopiformes; family Paralepididae; genus Notolepis; species Notolepis coatsorum. Next base: position 18,037,796 of record NC_140168.1, on the reverse strand, counting down.
CACGGTACGCCATGCGCCCTCAGTGCTGACCTTAGTTGAAGGTAAAGAAAGAAGGACTCGCCGGGAAGATCATAAAATTCTCTTAAGTCCTGAAACGCACGGAGGCCGTTCTTATCATAAATATCCTCCAGAGTATGCACTCCCCTCCTTTGCCATTGAGGAATATTAACCGGCTTGTGTCCAACAAGTAATTGCTGGTTATTAAAAATTGGAGAGTCCAGGTGCCAAGGGCATTTAACCCCACACGACCTCTGTACATTACGCCACGTTTGGATCACGTGAGTTATGATCGGTCCATACCTCAGCCGGCATTTCGCAATAGAGACAGTGGAGTACACTACATCCTGCAATCTTAGCGGAGACACCGCCGCCGCTTCTAAGGAGCGCCACGATACAGCCTCTACAGGGTCTAGCCAGCACATCAGAGGTCTCAGTGAAAAGGACCAGAAATAAAGTTTAAAATCAGGGATTGCGAGGCCCCCATCTTGTTTCCTACGTTGAGTAGTAGCCCTTTTAATTCTCGGGCGTTTGTTATTCCAGACAAACTTAGATACCATCGATTGTACCTTGCGCCAGTGGTCTATTGGAGGGGGCAGGGGGAGCATTGAGCTAATAAAATTTATCCTAGGCAGGATGTTCATTTTGATTATGGAAGCCCGGGCTTGTAAGGAGTTAGGAAGGGACGACCACCTGTCTAGATCCTGGCGTATTTTATCATAAGTACCCGTGAAGTTGTACTTAGTAGTTTGGTTCAGCGTGGGGAATATCTCTATGCCCAGGTATTTAAAATGTTCTACTATGGGGATATCAGCTGGTAGTCGTACCGCCTTGGCCAGTTCATTAAGAGGTAGGCAGGCTGATTTGTTCCAGTTAATCTTAAAACCTGACAATTTACCAAAGTCGTCGATTATCCTCAATAATTTTGTGGCCGACCGGGAGGGGTCGTCCATGAAAATCAGCAGGTCATCCGCATAGAGAGCAATTTTGTGTGGAGTATTGTTGACCATTATGGGGACGATGTCCTCCGATTGCCTAATAAATTGGGCCAAAGGTTCGAGGGAAAGCGCGAACAGTCCCGGGCTCAGAGGGCAACCCTGTCTAGAAGATCTGGAGACTGGAAAGAGTGTGGAACAGTTTTTGCCTGTCAGTATCATCGCAGACGGCGAGGCATACAGGACTTTAATCATATGAATAAAACTCTTTCCAAGACCCATGACCTCAAGTACCTTCCACAGGTATGACCACTCAAGTCTGTCAAACGCCTTCATGGCATCCAAAGACAGAACTGTGGATGGAGTTGTATTGTCTTTACTGTTATCGATTACATGCAACAGCCTCCTAAGATTATCTGCAGCCAGACGCCCCGGGATAAAACCAGTTTGATCGCAGTGTACCAATACAGACATAAATCTCTGCAGGCGACGGGCCAGCACCTTGGCAAACACCTTTAAATCGGCCCCGAGAAGACTCAAGGGTCTATAGCTACCACAATCATTGGGATCTTTGTCCTTTTTGAGAAGTAAAGAAATCAACGCCATATTGACATCTCTTGAGAACTCCCCTTGTTCGATAGCGTAATTGATCATATCGAGCATCAATGGACCCAGTTGGTCCCAGAAAGCTAAATACACTTCGGGTGGAATACCATCCCAGCCTGGCGCCTTACCCCTCTGCATTTCAACAATAGTCTCCCTCAATTCTACGAGAGTAATCGGTCTCCCCAGTTCCTTGGCCTCTTCCTCAGAAATGTGGGGTATCTCAAGCCCGCCAATGAACGATTCAAATCTAGAGTCATCCAGATTACCCTCTGAGCTATATAACTGTGAGTAAAACTCTTTAAAAGTGTCATTGATCTTTTTCGAATCAGTAGTGACTGCACCCTGGCTCGTCCTAATCGAGGGGATATCTGAGAAATGATCATTTGAGCGTATTTTCATTGCCAATAGATGGCTAGGTCTGGAACCGTGAAAATAGTAATTTTGTCTTGTCCTATGTATCAAAAACTCAGACTGTTGTTTAAGTATGGAGTTTATTTCTTTTTTGACTATCTTACGTTGTGTGTTTAGTCGTTCATTATAGTCAGTTTGCAAGGATGCGTATAGGTCCGCATATAATGATTCCAGTCCTTCTAGCTTTTTTGACCGGGATTTTCGCAAATTGGAGGCAAATAGTGTGACATGACCCCTGATGAATCCTTTCAATGCGTTCCACAGGACCCTAGGGTCTTCTACTGTGCCAACGTTGATCTGCAAAAATTCAGCTAGTTTACTCCTGAACTCAGAACAGAAGTCTTTAGCAAGGTCGAATTAAAACGCCATCTGGGAGCTCTTGCGGAGAGCCTGCCAAAGGTTGCCGTAAGGAAAATCCCCTTGTGGTCTGAGAGAGCCAAGGGAACCAATGAGACATCGAAACTATCAAACATATTAGGGGACGCGAATGCATAGTCAATTCGAGAGAAGCTTTTGTGTCTGGCTGACAGGTGAGAGTAATCTCTGAGGGTGGGGTTGCATAAGCGCCAGAGGTCTGAGAGCCCCGTGTCTTTGGCCCACATCCTGAGGGCCTTAGAGGCCCGTTTCTGGTCGCTCGTTTCAGAGGCCCCGGACCTATCCATCTCCGCATCCCAGCACGCATTAAAATCGCCACCCACAATGAGAGCGTATCCATTAAGTTCCAACATATTCTTCGTGATTGTATTATAGAACGCTGAATCAAATGTGTTAGGAGCATACAATGCTATTATAGCCATCTTCCTATGCAAGAATTCAACTTTTGCTATAGTAATCCTTCCCTCCGTGTCCGACCATACATCCAAGATTTTGATATCAAGGTTTCGTCTTGTAACTATGACTACTCCTTTCGTCTTATCATCGGCTGAGGATGAGGAGATAACGTGATATTGCCGATTTGCCAGTCTTGACACGTCACCTACCATTAAATGCGTCTCACTAAGGAGAGCAAGGTCAATATTTCTCCTCTTCAATAGCCAAAGGACACTGGCACGCTTGTGTGGGGCGTTAAGCCCTCCTGCGTTCCAAATTAAAATATTCAATTTAGCCATGGTCGAGCTTGTATAAGTGCGTAGAGAACATACCCGTGCAGCCAGGCTGAGTACAGAGGTGCCGATCCCGGCGGGCCCGGACGGTCAATCCCAGGAGTTCAGAGGAGGAACACTTACACATATATAAGACAACAGTACATAGAACACATAAAAATACCACCCCAGCTACAGCCCCCCCTCCTTCTACTCTAAACCCTAACCCACCCGTCCTACTATAAGTTCCTCTATACCCACTCTCCAATCCCCACCCTATGCCCCATCCACTGAGGATGGTCATCTTCCTATCACTTCCCACTAGAGACATGGATCAATAAGACGCTTCCCACTCCCACCCCCCTCTAGATAAACCCCTGAGTAAACCCCCACTAGTCCAATAAACACAAATAATAATAAAATAAAATTCAATAAAGATATCGGTCGAAAACCACCTGAGCCCTGGCCCCAACATGAGACAACCATAATGGTAAAAATAGCCATTATTAAATAATAACTCCGCATCAACCTGCAGCCCTCTATTTCCGAATCTGCGCTTCAACATCACATTGTTATAGCCCAAAAAGGTATAGGAAAATTCAATACAAAATTAAATTAAAGCATCCCAGCCGATAGTCTAAGGCAGGTTCGGGTCACAGGTTAATTGTGCAAAATTGTGTGAACAGTGTCAATTAAACAATGACAAAAAAAAAAAAAGGAGGAAGGGGAAAAAAAAAAGGGTTATGGTCAAAGTGCACCCCTTTAGCCGTCCCTCTGATCAGGCACAACGGCTGAAATGACCTAACCTATGTAAGAATAGAATTAAACACAATCATTCATTAATCAATCCGGGGATGGTAATAGGCAACACCTGACACCACCTGTCATCATACATTGTTTCAATAAAGATATCGGTCGGAGCAGTTAGTCCAAGGTAGGATCGAATCACAGTTAAATTGCTCATTCAAATGCCCTTAAAACAGCGACACTAATTATTATATAATTACTCAGCATCAACCCTGTAACCAACTACCTTGGAGTCTGCATATTAATGTCGCAACGTTATAGCATAAGTGGATCACGGAAAATTCAAAACACATTTAAGGCAGATTAGCAGTTAGTCCAAGGTAGGATCGGATCACAGTTAAATTGCTCATTCAAATGCCATTAAAACAGCGACAATAATTATTATATAATTACTCAGCATCAACCTGTAACCATCTACCTTGGAGTCTGCATATTAATGTATCAACGTTATAGCATAAGTGCCTCACGGAAAATTCAAAACAAAATTAAGGCGAGTCAGCAGTTAGTCCAAGGTAGAACCGGATCACATTTAAATCGCGCATATAGATGACATAAAAACAGCGACAATAGGAAAGAAAAAAGAAAGGAAGAGAGGGTAATGGCTAGATTGCAAGCCATATAACCATATAGCCATGAAGTGCAAGCCATACCCGACCCAACCTGTTATCAAATATTGTATATGCATATTCAACCGACCTTGGCATCTACTTTGGATCACCAAAGCTCAAAACAACCTGGATATAAAAATAAAAAGCATACCAGAAGTTAGTTAGGGACTCGGTCACTCTTGAACTGTGCAAACCAATGTCCCTTTGAACAGCAACAGCAACCAAAATACGTAACCATTAACGAATGTCTCAGCGCAGACCATAGTCGAAGCCCGCTGGCTAGCCCGAGGCTAGCGCGTAAGCTAGTGACGAATCCGGATAGCACGTTAGCCTACTATGTACATTGTTCAGCTAGCTCGTTAGCTTCCAAAGAGGCGATACACAAGTACGACCATGAGGTCAGCTTAAGCAAGTAACAGAAGTCATTGGGAAGCCCCGCTAGTTGGATGGGCAGAGGACAGTTAGCATGTCTGGGCATGACAGCAAGTGTTTGTGAATAGTCGACCTAATCAATGTATATAGGCCCAAACCGCCAAGTCACTCACCCTCCATAGATATCAAGCAACAGACTCGGGTGTCTCCGCGAGATATTCCTTCGCTTTAGCCAACGACCAAAACAAACGCTGACCACCGACCTTCTCCAACACAGATAGTTTCGCGGGAGCGAATAACGTGGGCCTCAGGCCTAGTTTCCATAGCTTAGTCAGGACCACCTTGTATTCGGCTCTCTGAGCTTGAACCTCCGGTGTAAAGTCCTCGAAAATGGCCACTTTGTGATCGCCTAGCCTCAGAGTACCCCTTCTGGTACGAGCCGACCGCATGATGATTTCTCTCTGTTGGAGTCTGTTCAGCTTGACTATGATGGGCCTCGGTTCTTTGTTCACGCCGGGAGAAAACCTGCCCGCTCTGTAGGCCGACTCACAGATAGGAGGCGAGGGGAGGACGTCCGTCCCTAGTATCTTCTGCAGCAGTTCGGGCATGGTCTCAGAGAGACGGCCTTCGCCGCTGGTCTCCGGTACTCCAACAATCCTGACGTTGTGGCGTCTATCCCGGGACTGCATCTCCTCCATCGCCGACTGTAGTTTGTTGACTTCAGCCTGCCTAGCCAGCAGGGCGGATTCAAGACCCGCCATCTTCTCACACTGTGATGATACCTCCGTCGTTAGCATGGCTAGTTCGTTAGCATTAGCCGATGAGGCAGCGTGAATCATCTCCATCTTGTCTGTCAGCGGGACTATCGCCAGCCGTATTTCTTCTGATATCTCACGACGGAGGCTGATACAGAAATCCGCCAACACTTTCTTCTGTGCTTCAGCGATGCGTGCCTCAGAGTCTGCGTGTACTTTCTTCTGTGCTTCAGCGATGCGTGTCTCAGAGTCTGCGTGTAGCTTGGTCATGACCAAGAGCACAGCTTCGCTTAACTCCCCGACAGCGGGAGACGGTGCGGCCATGCTCGGCGGTGTCGGTGTCGTGCCTAATTCTTTCATGGCTCTGGTTTCCACCCCCGCCATCGTAGAAAGTCGAAAAAAGTTGATAAATGTATACTAAACACGACGACCTAGCAAACAGATAAAAAACAAATAAAAATAAAATAAAGACTAATGGGGAGAAACGTATATTCAGCACGGTAGAAGGGAGCTCATGTGAAACACGTCTACTCCATGATCGCTCAGCTCCGCCCCCCGAACAATGTACATATTTAACATGTTCTCAGTCAGAACACACAGCAACGAGGCCTGGTGACATCACAGCTACGAGGCCTGATGACATCACAGCTACGAGGCCTGGTGACATCACAGCTACGAGGCCTGATGACATCACAGCTACGAGGCCTGATGACATTAGCCCTTCATCCATGTACCACACTTCCTACAACAATCATCTAAATATAAACAAAAACATTTAAATATCGAGATTCCTTGCTCCTACCTCCAGGTCATCTTCATCCAACTCCTCCTCACTTCCTCTCTCCCTCTCCCCTCCTCCTCCTCCTCCTCCTCCTCCTCTCTCCACTAGGCCTGTGGAGGCATGGTCAGGTCCATACAGGAACTTGAGAGTCTCATCTGTTCTCCAGTCCTTCAGGGTTCTTCTCAGACCTTCTAGGAGGCTCAGCCGGAAGGGACCAGGTGTGGGACCACCAGGTGTGGGACGACCAGGTGTAGCTCTGTGTGTCTCCAGGAGGCCCCTGAGGCCTGCTGCCCCCCTGCTGCTCATCCCCACCTGGGTGATGCTGAGGCCTGCTGGGCTGTCAGCCTGCGGCATGTGGACAAAATATCACATTGTTTTGAAAGATAATGCAGTTGTGATATGAAATATGAAAAGGGCTGGCATTGATGGTATTGATGTTTGAAACAAAGGGCTGGTATTGATGGTATTGATGTTTGAAACCAAGGGCTGGTATTGATGTTTGAAACAAAGGGCTGGTATTGATGGTATTGATGTTTGAAACAAAGGGCTGGTATTGATGGTATTGATGTTTGAAACAAAGGGCTGGTATTGATGGTATTGATGTTTGAAACAAAGGGCTGGTATTGATGGTATTGATGTTTGAAACAAAGGGCTGGTATTGATGTTAGAAACAAAGGGCTGGTATTGATGGTATTGATGTTTGAAACAAAGGGCTGGTATTGATGGTATTGATGTTTGAAACAAAGGGCTGGTATTGATGGTATTGATGTTTGAAACAAAGGGCTGGTATTGATGGTATTGATGTTTGAAACAAAGGGCTGGTATTGATGGTATTGATGTTTGAAACAAAGGGCTGGTATTGATGGTATTGATGTTTGAAACAAAGGGCTGGTATTGATGGTATTGATGTTTGAAACAAAGGGCTGGTATTGATGTTTGAAACAAAGGGCTGGTATTGATGGTATTGATGTTTGAAACAAAGGGCTGGTATTGATGTTTGAAACAAAGGGCTGGTATTGATGGTATTGATGTTTGAAACAAAGGACTGTCAATCAAGTCATGTTGGATTCAATAACGCTGGTAGTAATTGGCTGTGAATACAGCATTTGCTTTTTTGACACCTCTTAACACTTTCTCTGCCAAGGACGCCTAAACTCGTCATTCCCCGCCATGCTAATTCTGCCAATAACGCCATAACACGTCATTGAGATCAATATTTCAAAAATCTGTGATCGCAATCATATTTCTTCCGCGGAGACTTGAGATCTACTGTTGATCCCCTCTCAACTCTCCAACGGTTCAAGAGCGCCATCTGGTGGCGGATCGGCGGATCGCCCAAACCGGAAACGGAAACTGGTGCTCATCCAAATTCGGTCCGATCACTCGCTATAGGTCCCGGGACTCAAGCTAGACACAATGGATAGCAATCCGTTACCAATAACTCGATAAACAACATGATTTGGACGTATATACTATTATACAACCTGGAGATGGATCGCATATTTCAACATCCCATAATAGGAATATTTTTGCTCCACGCTCATCGCCCAACGGCCCGAGGAGACTGGGGTGAGTTTCAGCGTTTTCTTTTACTGTGTTCGATACAAACTGCTCTAATGATCATATCACCCACACTAGATGAATCATCTAATGTTGACCACGGAATTATAAACGACCCCCCCCCCATCCGGTCAACATCAGATGATAAGTAGTAACTTCTAGAAGCACGTCCATTTGAAATTTTTTATCTCGCGCCGATCGCTATCAAACTGTATACAATCATCAATATAATGCATTTAGGGCTATAAATCACGTTCTGCAGAAAGCTGCAGAAAACTATAAAAACATATTTATACTTTAGACCGTATTTTAGTATGAATATGTGAATGAAAAAGTATAACGTTGCTACACCCTGAACAATAGATACTTGATGTTGATAGTAATGTCAATTTAGCAATACAATTTAAAATGTTATAGCCCTGCAAAGAAGGGGAACTTCTCCATAGACAAATAGAGCTGGCAGAGGCTGGTATAATGATGTACATAAGCCTGGCGAAGAAAGTGTTAACATGCAGCCAGAAAAACTGCCTTTTTTTCTTTTTTACTTGAACTTGAGGACTGCATACTTTTTTTGCAAAGCTTATCTTTTTTTTCACTTTTTCTCCTCCTGTTTTTCTGTATTTTCCTCCCATCCCAATTTAGTCATTATGCCAATTCCCCCTCCCCTTCCTGGTCGTTGCGCGCCCCCCACTGGTCGGTCTAGGGAGCCCTGAAGTCTATCACATGCTTCCTCCGATACATGGGAGACAGCCAGCAGCCTCTTTTCACCTGGCAGCGAGGACTCTCATTGGGTGAGTGTAACGCGTGGGAGGTCACACTACCTTCACCATTTCCCTCCCTCGCTGTGCAGGCGCCCTGACCGACCTGTAGGAATCGCTGTTTACAGGGATTAGATTACCACCCACCGGCTTCCCTCCCGCTGACTCTGCCAATTGTGTCAGTATGACGGCCGGCCAAGCCGGAGGCACCGCTGACAGCCAGATTCGATACCAGTGTCTCTGCGGTAGGGCTGCACGATTTTGGGAAATAATCTAATTGCGATTTTTCTGAAAGATATTGCGATTGCGATTACATTTGCGATAATATTTTTTTTTAAGCAGCCCCACAGAGGTTTATTGTAAAATGCGGCTTGCATCTGGCCTACGCGGTGGGTCTTTTCAGAACACCGAGCCTGAAAATGTTTCTTTTTGCCTGGGAATCGATACCGGTACCCAACGGTACCTTTTTTTCTATACTTTACTCTCCCTCTCTGAAGTCTAAACTTCACAACACACAATCTAAAACCCCTTACCTCCCTCTCCCAAACCGATCTTGTATCTCAATGGGACTGTGATTAAATAATAAATAAAATCGATTAATCGTGCAGCCCTACTCTGCTGTGGTAGACAGACGCTTAGTCCGCTGTGCTACCCGGCCGCCCTGCAAAGCTTATCTTTATACTTTATGCTTATAGCACATGCATAAGCCTGGTCTCCTTTGAAAGATAACATTCTGAAGTTACTAATGCAAAAAAGGAAAATCACTTTTAGTGCTAATGAAATAGAGTAACATAGGTCTGAACTTGAGTTGAACTTGAACTTGTGTACTCACATTTTTCTGTAGCAGTTGCAAAAAAGATAATAGGTATACGCTGGAAAACACAGTGGATCCATAGCCTGAGGTCTTATGTAGTACAGGTCAAAATTGTATAGAAATCCGTTCGGAAATGTGTCTTTTAGAGAGATCCGGGTAAACCGTGTTCCAAAAAAAAAGCTCTCCAGTATCCCATTTCCTCGTCCACGGCCATTCATTCACTTCTGGTTTTCGCTCGTCACCTTTCACCTAGAACCCTTATTACCACCCCCAGTCCGGGGTGGTAATCTGACGCGCGCACGTAAAAAGTCGCACGCCTGACTAGGGCTGGGCGATATGGCCTAAATATGATCTGATCGCCATTTGAAGTACTGGGCACAGAGGTCCGTGTCACGTTCAACAGCATTGCATATGAGGGGGGGGGGGGGAGGGGCAGCTTCGCAGATGTATCGTTGAAATCAGGTTACCTCGCCTGATTATTTAAACCACGCCTGCACGGCTTGGATCGTCCCAGAAAAAAAACTATACCATTCCCAGTGGAGTGCAATACCAGCCGGAAGGCGTAGGGGGCGGTATTTGCCCTTTTGCAAGCTCAGACCCATTCCCAACGATAAGGCTGGATGGATGAAAATGAATGGATATTGCTAATAAAAGAAATAACGACCAAAACCAAACTATACTCGTGATTGGCACTCAAGCGATGGAAAGTTAACCCGACTATGCTCGTGATTGGCGCTGAATGAGTTAAAGGTGTTTGCAACACTTAGCTGTACAACGAGAAGAACAAGAGCATGTCTTCCATTGGAATTCCCCCTGCTGACAAACCTGCTATTATCTAGAATGTTTTCTAACTCACAACCTAACTTCATTGATTGTTTGATTGATAATTCATTGTATTAGTACCTGAAGTCTACTTCCTGTTGGGTTGGAGTGTTTACCTGAAGTCTACTTCCTGTTGGGTTTGAGTGTTTACCTGAAGTCTACTTCCTGTTGGGTTGGAGTGTTTACCTGAAGTCTACTTCCTGTTGGGTTTGAGTGTTTACCTGAAGTCTACTTCCTGTTGGGTTGGAGTGTTTACCTGAAGTCTACTTCCTGTTGGGTTTGAGTGTTTACCTGAAGTCTACTTCCTGTTGGGTTGGAGTGTTTACCTGAAGTCTACTTCCTGTTGGGTTGGAGTGTTTACCTGAAGTCTACTTCCTGTTGGGTTGGAGTGTTTACCTGAAGTCTACTTCCTGTTGGGTTTGAGTGTTTACCTGAAGTCTACTTCCTGTTGGGTTGGAGTGTTTACCTGAAGTCTACTTCCTGTTGGGTTGGAGTGTTTACCTGAAGTCTACTTCCTGTTGGGTTGGAGTGGGTCTGTACAGGAGGGCTGACTTCCTGTTTCCCCTCCTGTGTCAGTGCCGTGTCAGTGCCTACGGGAGCGGAGGCTGGGACCAGGCTTAGCTTAGCGATAGCCTCGTCTACTGTCTGTGTCTCAGACCTCTGTCTGTCCTCCTGGAGTGTCTCTTGTCCCCCGGGCTGCTCTGTGTCAGGTCTTTGGTCTCCAACTGCAACAGTTCTTAACTCCATGTCCTCTCCTCCTCGTCTGTCCTCTCCTCTCTGTTCCGTCTGCTCTTCATCCTTCTCTTCCTCTCCTCTCATCCTCCTCTCCGTCTTTCCGCCATCTCTTCCCTCCTCCTCCTCTCGCCTGGGCAGGTCGCCCCAGTGCACCCTGGGTCCCTGAGGCCGGGACAAAACACTGGAGACAAAGCCCTGTTCCTGCTCAGCGTCTAGGAGCAGAAAAACAAGGAGGGGTCAGACTTCGATCATCAGTTTAACTGAACAGTAGAGACAGTAGAGACTTAGACTAGTTTAACTGAACAGTAGAGACTTAGACCAGTTTAACTGAACAGTAGAGACAGTAGAGACTTAGACTAGTTTAACTGAACAGTAGAGACTTAGACCAGTTTAACTGAACAGTAGAGACAGTAGAGACTTAGACCAGTTTAACTGAACAGTAGAGACAGTAGAGACTTAGACCAGTTTAAATGAACAGTAGAGACTTAGACCAGTTTAACTGAACAGTAGAGACTTAGACCAGTTTAACTGAACAGTAGAGACTTAGACCAGTTTAACTGAACAGTAGAGACATAGACCAGTATAACTGAACAGTAGAGACGTAGACCAGTTCAACTGAACAGTAGAGACTTAGACCAGTTTAACTGAACAGTACAGACTTAGACCAGTTTAACTGAACAGTAGAGACTTAGACCAGTTTAACTGAACAGTAGAGACTTAGACTAGTTTAACTGAACAGTGTAGACTTAGACCAGTTTAACTGAACAGTACAGACTTAGACCAGTTTAACTGAACAGTAAAGACTTAGACCAGTTGAAAATAATCGGTACAGACTTAGACCAGTTTAACTGAACAGTAGAGACTTAGACCAGTTCAACTGAACAGTAGAGACTTAGACCAGTTTAACTGAACAGTACAGACTTAGACCAGTTTAACTGAACAGTACAGACTTAGACTAGTTTAAATGAACAGTACAGACTTAGACCAGTTTAACTGAACAGTAGAGACTTAGACCAGTTTAACTGAACAGTAGAGACTTAGACTAGTTTAACTGAACAGTAGAGACTTAGACCAGTTTAACTGAACAGTAGAGACTTAGACCAGTTTAACTGAACAGTACAGACTTAGACTAGTTTAAATGAACAGTACAGACTTAGACCAGTTTAACTGAACAGTAGAGACTTAGACCAGTTTAACTGAACAGTAGAGACTTAGACTAGTTTAACTGAACAGTAGAGACTTAGACCAGTTTAACTGAACAGTAGAGACTTAGACCAGTTTAACTGAACAGTGCAGACTTAGACCAGTTTAACTGAACAATACAGACTTAGACCAGTTTAACTGAACAGTGTAGACTCTCTAATGTGGACCTTGTTCTTCCTCGCTGTCGTCACAGCGGAGGCCGGGTGGAGGGGCGCGTCCTCTGGGGCCTGTAGGAGCCATGTTGTCCTCAACGCCCTCAATGTCCTCCACTGTGAGACATCTCTCCACCAACCTCACCTCCTCACCAGAGCTACCGCTGGACACACACACACACACATGCACACACACACAGGATGCTCAGAATCGAGAATTTTATTTGGTCATTTTTGGTGTAACATTGACGGGCAGACAATAGCGGAAGACTGACAGTGAAAATGACCCCAACATTAATAGGAACATTATTGGGTATGTATAATATAAATATGTATAATATAAATATGTATAATATTAAGGAATGCAAAACCCTTCTTATGTGAAGTGTCGCGAGGACCAGCAACGTCATTCATCCATCCATTCATCCATTCACCCATCCATTCACTCATTCATCCATTCATTCATTCAATTAGCCACCCTGCCCCTAGTGGCGGCTCACAACATGAATCTACACTAAATGTGATCCATGTGTTACTTACCCATCTCCCCTCTTCATAAGAGTCACTGGTGGAGGACTGAGAGAGAGAGACAGAGAGAGAGACAGAGAGAGAGACAGAGAGAGAGAGAGAGAGAGAGAGAGAGAGAGAGAGAGAGAGAGAGGAGACAGAGAGAGAGACAGAGAGACACACAGAGAGACAGACAGAGAGAGAGACAGAGACACACAGAGAGACAGAGAGAAAGAGAGGGAATGAGAGACAGAGACACACAGAGAGAGAGACAGAGAGTGTGTGTGTGTGTGTGTGACAGAGAGAAAGAGACAGAAAGAGATAGAGACAGAGAGACAGTGTGTGTGTGTGTGTGTGTGAGAGATAGACAGACAGACAGACAGACAGACAGACAGACAGACAGACAGACAGACAGACAGACAGACAGACAGACAGACAGAGAGAGAAAGAGACAGACTTCTTAAAACATGACATGTCTCTTTCATGTTGCTTCATGATGGACTAACATCACATTTACCTTTAATGTTGATTCATGATGGACTAACATCACATTTACCTTTAATGTTGATTCATGATGGACTAACATAACATTTACCTTTAATGTTGATTCATGATGGACTAACATCACATTTACCTCTCTCATTGTGCTTTGAAGGATTTGGGGTGCTTTTTCAATGTATGCGATGTATAGATTGGGGGGAGGTGACCACAGCTAAAACGGTGGGATCGAAATGTGCATGGAAGACGGTGATAGAACGGTGACCAGTGGATTGAATACACTGCCAGTGAGGGTGTTTGTTGACATTCCTTGTAAGAACATCTGAGATAAGAGCGAGTGTCTCCCAGAGCAGGAGGGAGAGAGGTTCATCTTAATAAAACGTGAAATGTGTGTAAAGGTTATTAACACAGTTGTCATGACAACACGGCACATGACAACCAGAAAGGGGTGGGCTATCGTTGCTACGGCGAGGATCTATAAGTCGAACGGTGTTTCCGGGTGTAAGGCAGACTAGAATCTGACCAAGAGCGAGTAGGACTGAGATCACACAGAAGACACTCTCTCCTCTCACCGAGGGGGGGGGGGGGGGGGGGAGGAAGAATGCCACATCATCATTAGCTTCGGCTAACGCGAGGAGGGTTAGGCTGACGACCAGGCCTGAACACTATTGGACTGAATAACAAAAGGACGATAGACGAACACACTGAAAGATCATTAGAATAGACTCTTCAAGGACAATACAATCTGTTAACATCTGAGCTGAGGTTTCTGTTTATCAAATAAAACCACGCTTTTCCTTGTAAGGTATTTCACGTTGTCGAAGTGTCGAATTCTTATGGAGGTGGAGAATTATTATGGTTTGCGGATTGTACTAACGGGGAGAGATAAGGATCTTATCAACCGGTATCGGAGACGTCAGGACCATTAAAATGACACAACGCAGAGGAATTGGATGGAGGGCCAAAACAGACGAAGACGTGATACTGGCCAGTTTGATCAGGATCTAACAGCTTCATGATGGACTAACATCACATTTACCTTTAACACATTGAGTGCCACGCCCCTTTGACCAGATAACCCCTTGAGTGCCAGCGCTTTAGTCAATGAGAGGTCGGGGATATTTGCAAAAGCTTAAACTATATCTTAAATTATGGCTATGGGTCTAAAACACCCATCGCTTATCAATGACTTGCTTGCAGTCAACATGTACGAAACGGATTGTTTTTTCATTGGTACATTTCCGTTTTATACCGTTTTGAATACGAGTATAGTTTCGGAGAGTTCTAGTAATTTCAGAGAAATTCCACGATAATAGCCCTTTAGTGGAATACACAAAACACGTAATTTTTCGGCTGATTTATGAATAGTTTTCAAATAAACGCTAGATTATCGATAGTATATGTGTACTTATGCACGCTAGAGAAGCGGGCTGAAAAATCTATTATCAATGACCTGGTCAGTGCTAACGTCATACACGCACACACACACACGTTGTGATCGCTATGAAAAAAACATCTGATTAACCCAATACTGGTAAAATAGAGTCCTTGACTCACATCAGATGTTCTGCAAAA
>NC_140168.1:17787818-18017818 GCF_963971535.1 Notolepis coatsorum | reverse complement strand
GATCTGAGGCTCCAGAATGAACTCTAGTAACCCCGGCTGGATCAGTGAACTGGAAAATGTGGAGTACCGGATTTTTTTCCCCATTCATTTTCATTGAGTCCATTCCAAAATCACTTATGTCATCTGGGAGACGACAGGGGGCGCTTTTTTCCACAGTGATCACCGGCGCAGCTCGGCAATACTCGGGTAGGCTCGGGTGATGCAATAATTTTTCAGATCGCAAAAAAAAAAAAAAAAAAAAAAATCCGAGAAATCTCGTGAGTGGCTAGCAACCACCTATAAAAAAACACGAGAAATCTCGTGAGTGGCACTGAAAGAGTTAACGTATAATAACCCATAGGCCAGACGGACCCTCATCTGCACCTTTTTTTTTTATAGTTCTATATTCAGATCTAATTTGATTGCCTATATTTATGTATTTCTACTATTACTAGGGATGCACCGAAATTTCGGCCACCGAAAGTTTTCGGCCGAAAATGGCCAAAAATGGCCTTTCGGCTTTTGGCCGAAAGAGTTTTTTCACTGAAAATATATCACCGAAACAGAAACAATCTGTAACCTAACGCGTGTTGTTGTGATGATGTCATCAAAACGCGGATTCAGTCATTACATGCGCGCTGTGAGCTCTTCAGTCCTGCGTGATACTCCTCTTGGGACTCGGGAGTCGCGCTGTTTCTATGTAAACTCTGCGCGCAACGAGTCCAATAAATGCGTCTTTAACATGCTTTATCCTTATTTACTATATGCCCGTCGCGGTTAATCACTGAGTGATCTAATATGCATATTATTCAGAGCGAGAGGGGGAGGGATTGTGTTTCTCACATTGACGCTGTCTGTCGCGCGTCTACTGTGCCAAAGTCAAGAGAGCGCGTTCATCTGGGGACTAGAAAGGTGCGCTCAGTAGAGCACAGATGTCCGTCTCTCTCTCTCTCTCTTTCTCTCTCTCTCTTTCTTTCTCTCTCTCTCTCTCTCTCTCTGATTGATTGATTGATTGAAAACTGTATTAACAGATTGCAGAATGGGTACATGTTACGGACGGTGTCCTTATGTATGTATATAGAGGGAGTAATGTATATTATGTTGTATATATAGGCATGTTTTGTTTGTTGTTGTCTTGTCTCCCTCTTGTGTCTACATATCCCACTCTCAGGTTCCCAGTTGCAGCAGCAGCTGGTCAATCAGCAACTCACCCCGGTGCAGCGGCAGCTGAGACTCGTTCTGCAATCAACATCCACTCTCCCTTCATATACCCTTTTTGTTTCAGTGTTAGTTAGCTCCCTGGTTCGTTTGGTCTGTGTGTTGGTGGTAACTATGTCTCTGTGCTTTTGTAGGTAGAGCTCTCTCCGTTTGTGTGGTAATAGAGCTGGTGAAGGCTCTGGCACTTTGTGCTGTTAGTTAGTTAGGAGACATCTTTTGTGTTCAGCCTTATTGTAGAACTGTGGCTTTTGGAGCATTATTGTAATTGTAGAGCTGTGTGCTTTTGAGTAAGAACTATTTGGTGAATAGTTCTTTATTGGAATCCTTGTGTCTTTTGGTGTTTGTAGTACATTTATGTTTAACCTTAATCCTTTGTATATTTGTTTGTCACCCAGCCTATGGTGATTGTTTTCTTGTTATTAATCTTTTGTTTCGCACACAGGGACATTGAGGGCAGGAAGATACCCTGGGTCTACATCTGCATCACGTAGGAGAACTACTGTTAAAGACACCAGCTTTAGAGTGAGCACCACCTCCTGTACTTTGGGGCGTCCGCGCCTGTAAAGGGGGGGGTGGGTTTTTTGTTTCCTTTTGATATTATTTGGTGCTCACTGGTAGGTCCTCTTTGCTCTCTGTGTTGCTGATCCTCATTTGTGAAATAAATATTATTATTTATTTCAATCTGTCTCTGGCGTTTTGTGTCACTGCACTCTCACCTACCCTGTCTGTGGCCTAGTGTTGCGTCTCCCCACGGGGGCACGTAACAGTACAATACAGTACAGCTCAATACACACAATTATTAAGGGGATGCAGACCAGAGAAAGACTTTCGTCTTGTTTACATCAGGGTCCCCCATTTTCAATTAATCAGGACATATATGACATACATGACATACAGATCTGCTACATCTATACATTTATGACATACCAGATTTGCAAATACAGTACTGTTTGTGAAACAAAAATACCCATAAGTGATTATTTATTATTTAAGTTAAGTTTTGCCATAATCATATATTTTTCCATAATCAGGTAGCTGAACAACATTGGTAAAAAAAAAATTATTCTATGAATCATTTTCGGCCTTTCAGCATTCGGCCAACTGTTTCCTATTTTCGGTATCGGTTTCGGCCAAGAATTTCCCATTCGGTGCATCCCTAACTATTACCCTGCCCATACCTGTCTAGAAATAATAACATTGATCTGAAAGTGTTCCTACATCAGCAGGAGAAATAGCTTCTAGAAATAATAACATTGATCTGAAAGTGTTCCTAGGGCTGTCTTAAATACTTACAAGCTTCGAACATTAAAAAAAAATATTTAACTTCGATTTGTGTGTGTGTGTGTGTGTGTGTATGGGGCCATTGGGTGGGGCCGGGGGACAAATACACTGGAGGAAAGTAACCCAGCTCAGCACTGCCCAAATAATATCATCACTATTGCCTGTTTGAAGGATATCATCCTCAAACACATATACACCTACATGCCTTGTAGAATTCCACACATAAGAAAGAAAGATACTGGGATGAATAAACAAAATAGGAAATAAAATGTAGAAATGCATGCAATACATAAATAAATATGAATCTCCATATATGAAATAGAACATTTAGATAGGTGCTACTGAGATGTTTTGGTGAGTTCTTTGTTTTTTTGTGGAAGTAGCCCTTCTTAAAAATTAGGGATGCACCGAACTTTCGGCCGAAAATGGCCTTTCGGCTTTCGGCCAAAAGAGTTTTTTCACCGAAAATATGTCACCGAAACAGAAACAACCTGTAACCTAACGCGTGTTGTTGTGATGATGTCGCGCTGTCGGGAGTCGCGCTGTTTCTATGTAAACTCTGCGCGCAACGCGTCCAATAAATGAGTCTTTAACATGCTTTTATATGCTTATTTACTATAAGCTCGTCGCGGTTAATCACTGAGTGATCTAATATGCATATTATTCAGAGCGAGAGGGGGGGGGGATTGTGTTTCTCACATTGACGCTGTCTGTCTGTCGCGCGTCTACTGTGCCGAGTCAAGCGAGCACATTCAGCTGGGGACTAGAAAGGTGCGCTCAGTAGAGCACAGATGTCCGCTGCACAGCCAGAGAAAAGATGGAATTAATGTACTGTATGCATTCAGAAGTGCTGAATAAATGTTTTATGGACCCATAATAGTGATTATTTATTATTTAAGTTAAGTTTTGCCATAATCATATATTTTTCCATAATCATAATGTTCCACAACATTGGTAAAAAAAATCTATTCTATGAATCATTTTCGGCCTTTCGGCTTTCGGCCAACTGTTTTCTATTTTCGGTATCGGTTTCGGCCAAGAATTTCCCATTCGGTGCATCCCTATTAAAAATGCATGAACATTCACTGATAATTGGTCTGTAGTGGAGCCTACAAGGTCTACATTGCCGGACCATGTAGAATCCGGACCTTGTAGACAGACATAATTCTGTGCATAGTTTAGTCTACACAGGCCATATTTCAAATAATCTAAATCTTACTTCATTCATCTTAAACATTCTTGATTTGGGGGATTGGTAGTTCCCATGAAATCTGAAGTTGTTCAAACGACAACAGCGATCCACCTTGAATTAAATCACACAGCCGAGTGAAACCTTGTTGGCTGCGTCACAGTCAAGAAAGGGGCTACTTAACACTTTAATCGCCGGAAACGCCGAAACTCGTCATTGCCCGCCATGCTCATTCTGCCGAAGACGCCGTAACACGTCTTTGATATCAATATTTCAAAAATCTGTGATCGAAATCATATTTCTCTCCCGGGGACCTGAGATATACTGCTGAGCTCCACTCAACTCTCTAACGGTTCAAGAGCGCCATCTGGTGGCCGATCAGCAGATCGCCCAACAGGAAGTTATGTGGATGAAGTGGTGCTCACCCATATTTCGTCCGGGCACTCGCTATCATTAGCAGGACTCCATCTTGACACAGTGAACACCGATCGGTGCACATAACTCGATAAATAACATGATTTGGACGTATATACTATTATACAACCTGGAAATGGATCGGATATTTCGACATCCCATAATAGAAAAAATTCTATTCCACGCTCATCCCCCAACGGCGCGAGGAAGATACGGTGAGTTTCAGCGTTATTTTCGAACGTGTTCGATACTAACTGCTCTAATGATCATATCACCCACACTAGATGAATGATATAACGTTGCCCACGGAATTATAAACGACCCCCCGCCCATCCGGTCAACATCAGATCATACGTAGTAACTTCTAGAAGTATCTCCAGTTGAAATTTTTTATCTGGCACCGATCGCTACCAAACTGTATTTGATCATCAATATAATGCATTTGGGGCTATAAATCAAGTTCTGGAGAAAGCTGCAGAAAACGATAAAAACATACTTATACTTTAGACCGTATTTTAGTATGAATATGTGAATGAAAAAGTATAACGTTGCTACACCCTGAACAATAGATATAGGACATTGAATGGGCCATAATAATGTCAATTTAGCAATACAATTTAAAAAGTTATAGCCCTGCAAAGAAGGGGAACTTCTCCATAGACAAATAGAGCTGGCTAGGGATGGTAAATTATGAATTTAACCATGGCGATCAAAGTGTTAATTAATTAATCCAATCCACTTTATTTATAGAGCACATTTAAAAACAACAAAGTTTACCAAAGTGCTGTACAAGTCCCACAACATAAGATAAAAATATATATATAATATATATATAATTAAAATCGAAGCTCGGCCCCGAAGCTTCGATTGCCAAAAAAAGCTTTGAAGGTCAGCCCTAGTTCCTACATCAGCAGGAGAAACAGCTTCTAGAAATAATAACAAAGTGTTCCTACATCAGCAGGAGAAACATCAGTTCTTCTCAGACGACAACATCATACCAACTTTAACACTTTGAGTGCCAGCAGGGGGCGCACGATTTATCACTTGAATGCCAGCCTTTTTAGACACATTTTCCGATATTTCATGATTTTCACTGAGCTATTTCTATATTATGGCTATGTGTGTAATACGCCTGTCGCTTATCAATGACTTGCTTGCAGTCAACATGTACGAAACGGATTGTTTTTTCATCGGTACATTTCCGCTTTATACCATTTTGAAAAACGCTCGTTTTTGGAAATTTCCAGAAAATAAAAAAGATTCTGTGATAAACGCCCTTTAGTGGAATACACAAAACACGTTGTCATTTTTCGGCCTATTTATGAATCGTTTTCAAATAAACGCTAAATTATCGATAGTATATGTATACTTATGCACGCTAGATAAGTGGGCTGAAAAATCGATTATCTATTTTCTGGTCAGCACACACACACATACACAGATAGGGGACACGTTGAGATATATGTGAAAAAAACTCTGATTACCCCAAGACTGGTAAAATAGATTCCTTGCCTCACATCAGATGTTCTCCAAAAAGATGATTCCAATTCCTGATCGCCATTCCAAATATCGATCGCGTTTATTGATCCAACGCTGGGTACTCGAAACACATATTCCACGCTGTTCTGAGGATCGGCAATGAATGCAATCGGCTCGGGTTACATGCCTGATAAGTAAAATGTGGATTCCGGATTTTTTTCCCCCATGCATTTTCATTCAGTCCAATCCAATGCGTGCATTACCATCCGGAAGACGATAGGGGGTGGTATTTTCCCTGTTCGAGCTCAGAGCCAGTCCCAATGGTAACGTGAGGCTAGATTGATGAAAAATTTATGGAAATCGCTAATAAAAGAAATAACGATTAAAAAAACGAGATTTCTCGTCATTGGCACTCAACGCATGGCATGAACTAACGAGATTTCTGGTTGCTGGCACTCAAAGTGTTAAGAACAAACGTCTCCCCTGAGCTCACCTTGCGTTCTGTGATGTCATACACTTTGTTAGTCTTGGTGGAAATCCTGAACTGCTGAGTGGGAATCTATGGAATGAAGCACCAGAAATTAATCACAACTAAACACATTACAGCCAGAGAACACAGCACTCTCTGTGACGGATCTTACCTTGCCCAGGTTATTGGAACAAATAGGATAGCCACAGAGCTTCGCGATATATCTCTCCTCAACAGTATCTGTGTAATTGGCAGGAGTGATGAACTTGGCCTGTGAACAGAGACGAATGGGGAGAAGATCACAGTGACAATAGGATATGGACAGCAATACACTATATATTAATATTTACCAAAACAAGGCATGATGCGAGTTTGCAGGATGATACCCAGGCCACAGTATTCAACACATAATCCTCTTTATCAAGTACAACTACACATAATCCTCTTTATCAAGTACAACTACACATAATCCTCTTTATCAAGTACAACTACACATAATCCTCTTTATCAAGAACAACTACACATAATCCTCTGTATCAAGAACAACTACACATAATCCTCTGTATCAAGAACAACTACACATAATCCTCTTTATCAAGTACAACTACACATAATCCTCTTTATCAAGTACAACTACACATAATCCTCTTTATCAAGTACAACTACACATACTCCTCTTTATCAAGAACAACTACACATAATCCTCTGTATCAAGAACAACTACACATAATCCTCTTTATCAAGTACAACTACACATAATCCTCTTTATCAAGTACAACTACACATAATCCTCTTTATCAAGTACAACTACACATACTCCTCTTTATCAAGAACAACTACACATAATCCTCTTTATCAAGTACAACCACACATATTCAAAGGGTGTAGATGGGTACATGTATAGGATGTATGTGTATTTATACAACGGCATGCAAATTTCTCGATTCTGATTGGCTGAAACAGTCAATTTACACTAGGGCTGGGCGATATGGCCAAAAACGTTATCGCGATAAAATTATAAAATTATTTTCATATAACTCGATATCGATAATTATCGTCGATATAATGTCTGTCAAGTTTAATTAACTTCTTATGCCCGGCGCCGATGGACGGGCTATTAATAGACTTGTTTTGCTGCTGCGAATGTCTCGAGTTGATGTCGTCATCAGTCCGCGCACGTTAGCAGTTAGCCAGAGCAAGCGGTGTATCTCATGACAATGTACTAAATATGACCCTAAAATACTCTGTTCCGCCCCAATACATTGCAACGACGTCCACCGTATACCCCACACTACTATAACCGTGGCCTCAGAATTCACGCCACACACCCACTCGGCACGTAAACTATAAAATAGCGCCGTGCAAGCTAATTATCCTAGCCAGCCTTGTTTACTACTCGAGTCCTACCTCTCTACCCAGAGGTGCAGCGCGGGTCTCCTTCCGCTGTCGGCCATCTCCTTCACTGATTGGTTGTTAGTGCGTGTGCTCATATCCAAGCTTGGAAAATCGATATATCTAAACTTTGCGACCACGTTTCATGTTTATTTCGAGGAAATAATTTATCGCGATAGTTATCGTTATCATTTTATCGCCCAGCCCTAATTTACACTTATTTATTTTTCATAATTCCACGCTCTTGGTCCCAGGACCCGCCCACAACCGAATTACTATCACTCCGCCGTGCGGCTTTTTAGGAAAAAACAAGATGGCGGACAATAATCTTTAACAAATGGATATGTTGATAGCGTCATAACGACTAAATATAAACCGATTCTGTCACGGCGAATGTCTTAGTTGTTTAAACAATGTTGGATGATGTAATTGATGGGTCATGAGTCATTGTGGAACAAAATAAAAATCGCGCAAATTGATTGATTGATTAATTGCAATTTTTTTTTTCTTCTCCTTTCTATAGAAGCAACTGGGAAGTGCGCTGTTTTAAGTGAGGGTGGACTGAATGGATATGTTGATAGCGTCATAACAACTAAATGGAAAACGATTCGGTCACGGCGAATGTCTTAGTTGCTTAAACAATGTTGGATGATGTAATTGATGGGTCATGAGTCATTGTGGAACAAAATAAAAATTGTGCGGATTGATTGATTAATTTGCTATTTTTCTTCTTTTTTTACCTACTTTCAAGCAGCTGGGAGGTGCGCTGTTTTAAGTGAGCATGGCCTATTGAATTCATTGATTGCTAATTTTATTACTGTCCGCCTGGTTTCCAACTGGTTAAGTTTAGGCCCTCTTTCGAAGTTGGTTAAGGTTAGAGTTTGTCTTTAGAGCTGGGCGATAGACCACCAGCCCTGGTTCCAAACTCTAACCTTAACCAACTTCGAAAGAGGGCCTAAACTTAACAAGTTGGAAACAAGGCGGACAGTAATACAATTAGCAATCAATCAATTCAATAACCCATGCTCACTTAAAACAGCGCACCTCCCAGCTGCTTCTATAGAAAGTAGGTTTTTAAAAAAATAAATAAAGAAAATCCTATAGGGCAAAGAAAACGTTTTTTAATTTGTTTTACCTACTTTCTATAGAAGCATCTAAGAATGAAGTTCTATAGAAAGTAGGTTAAAAACTAAAGAAAAGTTGGATGTGTTAGTTGGTTGGATGTCTAGGTGAAAGACAGTTGGATGTGTTAGTTTGTTGGATGTCTTAGTTGAAAGACAGTTGGATGTGTTAGTTTGTTGGATGTCTTAGTTGAGAGACAGTTGGATATCCTACTGAGAACAGTTGGATGCACTTCCGAGCTGCTTCCACATGGAGGCAACTTCTCTTTTTTGTTGTTGTGGGAACTACTTTTTCTGGCGGATGGTTTTTTCAATAAATCTTCGATTAATGTGTGTTTATTGTATAGCAATAAGGTTGGATGAATGTGCCAGTTGTATAAAAGCATTACACCACTTGTAGTCGTGGTTTGTGAAAATTAAACCATGCCTAGGGGGGTCTAACGACCACCCCTAGGCATGGTTTAATTTTCACAAACCACTCCTGCGTGTGATGTAATGCTTAACTCTTTCAGTGCCACGCCTGGTTTTCCGTTTTACCGCTTGAATGCCACCATCGGCGCCAATGTTAACGTTAATATCGCCTAATCTATGTTTTAAATTATGGCTATGTGTCTAATCTGCCCATCGCATTATCAAAGACTATTTTCCAGTCAGTGCTGTGAAGGCAGATTGTTTTTTTATCGCGTCGTTTCCGTTTCAGAGCAGTTAGAAAAGCCCCCGTTTTGATATAAAAAACAGCTCATTCTGGAGCATTCTATGAAAATCATCTTTTAGTGGAATATTCCACAACGTTGATATTCGTCGGCCTTTTTATGAATCGTTTTCAAATAAACGCTAGATGATCAATATTATACGTGCACGCAAGCACATTACGGCCGCGCACTGATAATCGCTCCATTGATTTCCTCACAGACTTTTACAGTGAAACCGAAAGACATTTCACAAAACAGCTTATAACTTCATCAAACTTACTCCGATTATCCTAACACTGATAACATAGAGTCCTTACCTGACATCAGATGGTATCCAACTGGTATATTCCAATTCCTGATCACCATTCGAAAAAATCGATACGTGTATGGATCCAACGCGACACTGTAGATCTCCATGATCCGCGGGGATCTGAGGCTCCAGAATGAACTGTGGTAACCCCGGCTGGATCAGTGAACTGGAAAATGTGGAGTACCGGATTTTTTTCCCCATTCATTTTCATGGAGTCCATTCCAAAATCACTTATGTCATCTGGGAGACGACAGGGGGCGCTTTTTTCCACAGTGATCACCGGCGCAGCTCGGCTATACTCGGGTAGGCTCGGGTGATGCAATAATTTTTCAGATCGCAAAAAGAAATAATAATAATAATTCCGAGAAATCTCGTGAGTGGCACGCAACCACCTATAAAAAAACCAGAGAAATCTCGTGAGTGGCACTGAAAGAGTTAAGTACGTAGTCTTGTGGATGGTACTCACACAGTCCACCAGGAAGTCCTCGGCCACGCTGTCCTCCAGGAGGCGCTCCACCACCTGCAGGGCTCTCTGCTCCGGGTCCAACTTGGCCCTGAGCGCTTCCTTCACCACCTCCCTCCTGGGACACAGGGACGGGGGGCACAGGGACGGGGGGCACAGGGACAGGGGGGGCAGGAGGGTTTAGGTTTACTTTATTTGATCAAGGGAGACAGCGTACATTAATAAAACATTTTACAAATGTAAATGCACCCAATTTTAGCCAGAAGTACAGGCAAAAATCCTGTGTGAAAAAGGGTTAGCAATAAAAACAGAATAAAATCAAGATAAATAACATTAGAATAAAAACACAACAAAAGCACATAGACATACGATAGGGATACAGGTCACAATACAGTCATGGATACAAGGACAGAGCACATCATGACACATTAAAAGACCCAGACATAGACAAACGCACCATATCCACACACACACACATACACAGACAGACACCTCTGAGTGTTGACAATTCTGGTTATCAATGAGCCATTCCCTAACCCTGCACTTGAATGAATGGTATGATGTGGACACTCTAATTGTTTGAGGTATTGAGTTCCATTGGTGGGATGCTCTGTATGAAAAAAGACGGCCTGGCCAAATACACTTTTTTTTAAAGGGATTGTACAGTCCCCCCTTGCCGCACCTCTAGTGTTCCTGGTTGAGGCAGGACAAAGGAGGAGGAGTCAATCCACACTTTATTTTAGAAACTAGACAGACATTTTGATAACGAGTCAGGTTTTCCCAACTGAGTAGATTATATTTTTTTAGAATGTGCCAGTGATGGTACCTGAATGGTTTCTTGTCTAGAATTTTTATTGCTTGTTTGTATAGTGACAGGGACAGGAGGGGGACACAGGGACAAGAGGGGACACATAAACAGTGGACAGGACAGGAGAGTATTTATTTTTTATATTGATACTTGGCATCACTGTATTGGTATAATATCTACCCTGTTTTGTCCCCGATTAAACCCTGTTTTGTCACCGATTAAACCCTGTTTTGTCCCTGATTAAACCCTGTTTTTGTCCCTGATTAAACCCTGTTTTGTCCCTGATTAAACCCAGTTTTGTCCCTGATTAAACCCCGTTTTGTCCCTGATTAAACCCCGTTTTGTCCCTGATTAAACCCTGTCCCTGATTAAACCCTGTTTTGTCCCTGATTAAACCCTGTTTTGTTCCTGATTAAACCCAGTTTTTGTCCCTGATTAAACCCTGTTTTGTCCCTGATTAAACCCTGTTTTGTTCCTGATTAAACCGTTTTTGTCCCTGATTAAACCCTGTTTTGTCCCTCATTAAACGCTGTTTTGTCCCTCGTTAAACCCTGTTTTGTCCCCGATTAAACCCTGTTTTGTCTCTGATTAAACCCTGTTTTTGTCCCTGATTAAACCCCGTTTTGTATCCAATTAAACCCTGTTTTTGGCCCTGATTAAACCCTGTTCTGATTAAAGCTGTCTCCAATACACTGATGTGTAGTCTGCAATGTGGCCACAATGTCTCCCAAGTCAGGAGAATACACACACACGCACACACACATACCTTCTTGCCTCCTGTTCAGCGCTCAGAGCTTTGGCAGATTTGCCACCTGTAAAGACATTAGAAATAACACTTAACATTAATGGTAAATGGTAATGGCCTGTATTTATTTATTTATATACTGTATATATATATATATGTATGGTATGTATGTGTTGTGTATGTATGTATACATGTATGTATATATGTATGTATAATGCTAGCCTAACTATCAGGACAAAATATATGTTAGCATGAGCAACTATTATGGTTCGGTATTGATGCATTACATGTTAGCCGAGTATAATAAAACTCAAAGGATCATTAAAACTCATTTAATGAAACTCATAATGAAACTTCTCATAATGAAACCTCTGTTCAAAATTCTGATTGATTGATTGAAAACTTTATTAACAGATTGCAGAATGTACAGCTCAATACTAACAACTGCTAAGAGGATGAAGACCAGAAAAAGACTTCCGTCTTGTTTACATAAGGGTCCTCCATTTTCAATTCATCAAGACATTTATGACATACAAGAAATAAAAATGTTGTGCTGCTGTCGTCGCAGAATTCACCTAAATGTCTATTTACTAACTGACCTGTTCAACACATCCCAACAAGGTACATGTTCAACACATCCCAACAAGCTACTGTATATGAGACCGAACAAAAGTGTCTCTACAGGAAAGGACAGAGCAGGATGACACATAGGGTTGGGCACCGAGAACCGGTTCTAACAGCAACCAAATTAAACTGTATCAAGTCAACTGACAATGTGAATAGTATGAAAAAAATAAAGGATTTAAAAAAAATAAAAGGGTCTCCTGCTAAATAAGCTGTGACCTGTTTTGACCTGCACCTCAAAGAATTGGAATCGAGAATCGTTTAGAACAGGAATCGAAATGGAGAATCGGAACCGGAACCGGAATCGTTCAAATCCAAACGATGCCCAACCCGCCTCTACAGGAAGGGACAGAGCAGGACGACACATTATATCCTCTACAGGAAGGGACAGAGCAGGACGACACATTATATCCTCTACAGGAAGGGACAGAGCAGGACGACACATTATATCCTCTACAGGAAGGGACAGAGCAGGACGACACATTATATCCTCTACAGGAAGGGACAGAGCAGGACGACACATTATATCCTCTACAGGAAGGGACAGAGCAGGACGACACATTATATCCTCTACAGGAAGGGACAGAGCAGGACGACACATTATATCCTCTACAGGAAGGGACAGAGCAGGACGACACATTATATCCTCTACAGGAAGGGACAGAGCAGGACGACACATTATATCCTCTACAGGAAGGGACAGAGCAGGACGACACATTATATCCTCTACAGGAAGGGACAGAGCAGGACGACACATTATATCCTCTACAGCAGGGGTGTCAAACTCATTTTCACAGAGGGCCACATCAGCATTATGGTTGCCCTCAAAGGGCCAAAGACCGTATAAATGTTAATGTAATGTAAAATAAATGTAGCTACTCATTTACATATTGTTAAACATGTTGTTTCTGTATTTATTACTTATTCAAGTTATACATATTGCATATGCATTTGCATAGATGTACAAATATATGTTAGCTTATGTTATTTTAACAAATACTTTTAGTTTATCAGAACCCCATATTACTCCATCAATCAATGATCAAACCATTCAAGTAAATAACAAAGAAGAATATCATCAAATACAAGCTATGACATTAAGTTTGTTCAAAACCTTTTTGTCACAGTCAAGAGGGGCAGAACTAACAACTGTGAGCTGCAAAGAACTAGGGATGCACGATAATTATCGGGCCGATATCAGCAATTATGACGTCATCCCGATAACGTTATTGATAGCTCCGATAATATATAATACATTTTTTGGTTAAAAGAAATCCGGTGTGGGTGGATTTGGATGAAGGGCGCTTGTTTTTATTATAGCCTCCTCCCGTTTTGCCAGTACTGTGGTACGATTGATAGCGTGTGGTTTAGGAACAGGGAGTTTTTCACAAATCCAGCGCTCCCTTTCTTGGCTGTGACGGTGTGACGTAGTCACGTTACATTCGGAGGCAGACAGTCGATCTGCCAATTACGTCCCACCGCTTGCACCCACCTCTTCTTCTTACCACCAATCAGAAGCTCTCGTTCGTTTATTTACCTCCGGATTGTCTGCCATTATTCTACTCGGAGCTCAGGCTAATAACGTTAGATCCCCGCCAGCCACATTGACAAGTACCAGCGCTTATACATTACTGGCAAATGTCTTGTTGCACTTGTGGCAACGAGCGTTGTCAGCATCGACTTTAGTAAAATAGACCCAGACTTTTGAACGTTTCGTTCTGTCCGCCATGATGAGCAGAGCTGTCTGTACTCGGCAGCACCCGTGTGTGTCAGGGTTTCCGTTAGAAAAAATTGTTGCCAGTCTCCGTGACCTGCAAGATTTCAATCTACCGGACAAATGAGATTAATTCCGATCATAGTTTATTGAGCTTTAAAACAATTGATAGGCAGGCTATATAAAGAATGTCATCCTCAAGGCATGTAGATTTATAATATTATTACTTAAAACTAGGCTACTTTTGCGTATACAGTCATTAATATATTCCAAATAAAATAAGTCCCTCGATACTCCATGCTGCTGCTGACTTGAAATAAAATAGACCGCGTATGTGGGCAGTCGGTCCGACACTAAACAGCAGTCTGTTATAATCACATTTTTATGAGCTAACGAATTCCGTTATATTGGACATTTGTATTAATTATATCAAGCGAAGAACTGAGAAAGCAGAGAGACGGCAACATTATTGTGGTTTGCGTGACGACTCTCTCCACCTCGCAACGACTTATTTGCAAAGAGTATGGCGCTGCAGAGCAGCTGATTCAGCTGTTATTGGCTCTTTTCTGGGAACCGCACAGCAGCGCCCCCCACCCAACATTGGCTGAAAATGGCTGAATTGGAGTACTGCTGGAATACTGCATTGTGCTGCTGCTGCTCCGGCTCTGCAGCTTCACAAAAGTTCGCACACCCAGCACTAAGCTCTCGCTGACAACGTCGTTGTCATTATTAGAAGCAACGAGGAAACAAATGTAATGATCGTTTCGTTCATCGCATAGGCTATTTAATTTTAGCCTATTTTAATACAATTCAAATAATCAAATTGTGCTTAGACTCAGGGAATTATTTTCACCGGACATTAAGACCGGAGAGATTAAATATTTTGGACTTCAACAGATTTTGCCGGTCAAATACCGGTAATTACCGGCTAACGGAAACGCTGGTGTGTGTGTGTGTGTGTGTGAGTGAGTGAGTGAGTGAGTGAGTGTGTGTGAGCACAGCCCGCTCCTCGCGCAGGCAGAGACACCGAGGCAGGAGAGATATAGAAAACGGCCAACAAGATTAGTTTGCAACGTTTAAATTCCTCAAAAAAAAACGAATTTAATTTAATTAACTTTAATTAACAGATTGCAGAATGGGTACAGTACAGTAGGGCTGGGCGATAAAACGATAACGATAACTATCGCGATAAATTATTTCCTCGAAATAAACATGAAACGTGGTCGCAAAGTTTCGATATATCGATTTTCCAAGCTTGGATACGAGCACACGCACTAACAACCAATCAGTGAAGGAGATGGCCGATAGCGGAAGGAGACCCGGAAGGAGACGCGGAGGTAGGACTCAGTAAACAAGGCTGGCTAGGGCTAATTAGCTTGCACGGCGCTATTTTACAGTTTTTTTTTTTTTTTTTTTTTTACTTTGGCCATTTCCCTGGCTCTTTTATACGTTTATCGCATTTATACTTGGTCAAGTTCGACCGACAGAAGCAGGCTGAAAGGGTTCAGATGGGGGGGAAGACACTCTGGGAAAGGCACGGCTGCAGTCCGGGATTCGAACTCGCTCAGCCCCAGATCCGTGACGAGCACGGTTTTCCACGGCGCTGAAATAGCACTCGCGGTACGTGGTGAGCTACTGGAGCTCCCCCGCTATTTTACAGTTTACCTGCCGAGTTGGTGTGTGTTTTGAATTCTGAGGGTAACTGTTATAGTAGTGTGGGGTATACGGTGGACATCGTTGCAATGAATTGGGCGGAACAGAGTATTTTAGGGTCATTTTTAGTACATTGTCATGAGATACTCCGCTCGGAAACGAGGCTGGCTAGGGCTAATTAGCTTGCATGGCGCTATTTTACAGGTTACCTGCCGAGTTGGTGTGTGTTTTGAATTCTGAGGGTAACTGTTATAGTGGTGTGGGGTATACGGTGGACGTCGTTGCAATGAATTGGGCAGAGCAGAGTATTTTAGGGTCATTTTTAGTACATTGTCATGAGATACTCCGCTTGCTTTGGCTAACTGCTAACGTGCGCGGACTGATGACGACATCAACTCGACTCTCGAGACATTCACAGCAGCAAAACAAGTCTATTAATAGCCCGTCCATCGGCGCCGGGCATAATAAGTTAATTAAACTTGACAGACATTATATCGACGATAAGTATCGATATCGAGTTATATGAAAATAATTTTATAATTTTATCGCGATAACGTTTTTGGCCATATCGCCCAGCCCTACAGTACAGTACAGCTCAATACACACAATTGTTAAGGGGATGCAGACCAGAGAAAGACTTTCGACTTGTTTACATCAGGGTCCCCCATTTTCAATTCGTAATGAAATTGCTATTATGTGTCTGCATGCCATGAACACACAACTGTAACTGTACTCAAAAATAACAAAATAAGGGTTGTCTCAGTTCACAACTATATTGGTCAAGTTTTGGGTGGGACTTGTTTGCGTCCCTACAGCTTCTTATTCAATTGAGCGAGATGCTCGGTTATGTCACACAGCCAGTTTGCATCTGACAGTTCAGACAATATTTCTTCAACCCTTTGTTACCTATTCCGCCTGGATCTTTTTTGTATTTTGGGCTGTAAAATTGTCAAAGAATGTCTGAGGAGTAAGTGCTTTTGGCTTTTTTCCTTTGTTACTTCATCAATACCTCAGATGTTCAACATACATGTATGTGTAAGAATGTGTAATAACTAAGGCTGTCAAAGTTAAAGCTTTATTAACGCATTAACCCACAAATGGGTTCTACAGGAAGGGACAGAGCAGGACAACACTGAGGCTCTACAGGAAGGGACAGAGCAGGACAACACTGAGGTCCTCTACAGGAAGGGACAGAGCAGGACAACACAGAGGCTCTACAGGAAGGGACAGAGCAGGACAACACAGAGGCTCTACAGGAAGGGACAGAGCAGGACAACACTGAGGTCCTCTACAGCAGGGGTTCCCAAACTTTTCAGGCTGGGGCCCAGAAAATAAGGCGTCAGAGAGCCGCGGCCCAATGCACATCGTCTGGCTTTTTTTTTTTTTTTTTTTGTCAGGCGACCGATTTTTTAAGCCAAATATCACTTCAATCCTATTAAGTTAGTTCAAGTTAGTTATTCATTTATATGTGCTATTTATGAGAGGGCTAACTTGTTGCAAAATAATAATGATAATAATAATAGCCTCATTAAAATACTATTGTTGCTTCGGTTGTTTTCAGCGTTTTATGTGCATAATCTGTTATTTAGTTTGAAATGTTCGTTGAAATAAGTAGATTTTTCGTTTTTGTTTATTTATTAAGTTAATATAAAACCATATAGTCACATTTTAGAATACAATAGAATAGAATTTTAGAATACAACTAGAAACACTGTCCTGGCCTGCTTCTAAGTTCAGTGGCCTGACAAAAAAAATTCAAATAAAAAAAAAAAAAAAAAAATGTTTTTTTTTGTTTTTTTTTATTTTTTTTAAATCATCTCGCGGCCCATCCGTGGCTGCTCGCGGCCCACCTTTGGGTCGCGACCCCGACTTTGGGAACCACTGCTCTACAGGAAGGGACAGAGCAGGACAACATAGAGGCTCTACAGCAGGGGTCCCTAACCTTTTTTGAACCAAGATCTACTTTTTAATTTACCACCTAGCCGAGAGCTACCAGCCAAAATTGTATATTGTAAGCAGTCATTTGAGGCTTTATAAAAGCAGCATAATGAACACAAATCTGTCAGTGCCGAGTCCGACCTCACCTTAAATAACAAACAGCATTGCTTGTTGTAGTTAACAAGGAGAGGCAGAGTTGATTTTGCAAAAAAAAAAAAAAAAAAAGAAAAAATTTAATAATCAAATTTTATTAATCGCGATCTACTTGAAATCAGCCCGCGATCTACCTGTCGATCGCGATCGACTGGTTGGGCACCACTGCTCTACAGGAAGGGACAGAGCAGGACAACACTGAGGTCCTCTACAGGAAGGGACAGAGCAGGACAACACTGATGTCCTCTACAGGAAGGGACAGAGCAGGACAACACAGAGGTCCTCTACAGGAAGGGACAGAGCAGGACAACACAGAGGCTCTACAGGAAGGGACAGAGCAGGACAACACAGAGGCTCTACAGGAAGGGACAGAGCAGGACAACACAGAGGTCCTCTACAGGAAGGGACAGAGCAGGACAACACAGAGGCTCTACAGGAAGGGACAGAGCAGGACAACACAGAGGTCCTCTACAGGAAGGGACAGAGCAGGACAACACAGAGGCTCTACAGGAAGGGACAGAGCAGGACAACACAGAGGCTCTACAGGAAGGGACAGAGCAGGACAACACAGAGGTCCTCTACAGGAAGGGACAGAGCAGGACAACACAGAGGTCCTCTACAGGAAGGGACAGAGCAGGACAACACAGAGGTCCTCTACAGGAAGGGACAGAGCAGGACAACACAGAGGCTCTACAGGAAGGGACAGAGCAGGACAACACAGAGGTCCTCTACAGGAAGGGACAGAGCAGGACAACACAGAGGTCCTCTACAGGAAGGGACAGAGCAGGACAACACAGAGGTCCTCTACAGGAAGGGACAGAGCAGGACAACACAGAGGCTCTACAGGAAGGGACAGAGCAGGACAACACAGAGGCTCTACAGGAAGGGACAGAGCAGGACAACACAGAGGTCCTCTACAGGAAGGGACAGAGCAGGACAACACAGAGGCTCTACAGGAAGGGACAGAGCAGGACAACACAGAGGCTCTACAGGAAGGGACAGAGCAGGACAACACAGAGGCTCTACAGGAAGGGACAGAGCAGGACAACACAGAGGCTCTACAGGAAGGGACAGAGCAGGACAACACAGAGGCTCTACAGGAAGGGACAGAGCAGGACAACACTGAGGTCCTCTACAGGAAGGGACAGAGCAGGACAACACAGAGGCTCTACAGGAAGAGACAGAGCAGGACAACACAGAGGCTCTACAGGAAGGGACAGAGCAGGACAACACAGAGGCTCTACAGGAAGGGACAGAGCAGGACAACACAGAGGCTCTCTACAGGAAGGGACAGAGCAGGACAACACAGAGGTCCTCTACAGGAAGGGACAGAGCAGGACAACACAGAGGCTCTACAGGAAGGGACAGAGCAGGACAACACAGAGGCTCTACAGGAAGGGACAGAGCAGGACAACACAGAGGCTCTACAGGAAGGGACAGAGCAGGACAACACAGAGGTCCTCTACAGGAAGGGACAGAGCAGGACAACACAGAGGCCCTCTACAGGAAGGGACAGAGCAGGACAACACAGAGGCTCTACAGGAAGGGACAGAGCAGGACAACACAGAGGCTCTACAGGAAGGGACAGAGCAGGACAACACAGAGGTCCTCTACAGGAAGGGACAGAGCAGGACAACACAGAGGCCCTCTACAGGAAGGGACAGAGCAGGACAACACTGAGGTCCTCTACAGGAAGGGACAGAGCAGGACAACACTGAGGTCCTCTACAGGAAGGGACAGAGCAGGACAACACAGAGGTCCTCTACAGGAAGGGACAGAGCAGGACAACACAGAGGTCCTCTACAGGAAGGGACAGAGCAGGACAACACAGAGGCCCTCTACAGGAAGGGACAGAGCAGGACAACACAGAGGCTCTACAGGAAGGGACAGAGCAGGACAACACTGAGGTCCTCTACAGGAAGGGACAGAGCAGGACAACACAGAGGCTCTACAGGAAGGGACAGAGCAGGACAACACTGAGGTCCTCTACAGGAAGGGACAGAGCAGGACAACACAGAGGTCCTCTACAGGAAGGGACAGAGCAGGACAACACAGAGGCCCTCTACAGGAAGGGACAGAGCAGGACAACACAGAGGCTCTACAGGAAGGGACAGAGCAGGACAACACAGAGGCCCTCTACAGGAAGGGACAGAGCAGGACAACACAGAGGCTCTACAGGAAGGGGCAGAGCAGGACAACACAGAGGCTCTACTAGCCCCTTTCGTGACTTTCGGTTTGCAAGCCTGTGGCTTTTGTGACCGGAGTCACTTGCCCACCCGCCCCGATCACCCAGTAGCGAAACGACCAAGCGTCGTCAAGGGGCTCGCGGTGTGTCAAGAATACATCAGATCTGAATTTCAAAGATACCCAGCGTACAATATGGGTCTAACACAGCTTCACGATGGGGTCTGGAAGCTCGGAGTTGCTAATAAACAGTTTAAAACATTGTTACTCGACGAGTGGTATTTACAGACCGAACGTCCATCTCCGCCGTTGGTGTCACAGCTAGGGCTGACCTTCGAAGCTTTTTTTGGCAATCGAAGCTTCGGGGCCGAGCTTCGATTTTAATTCGAAGCTTCCAAAAAAAAAGATTTTTTTTTTTTTTTTTTATATATATATTTTTTTTTAATATTTTTTTATTGTTTATCTTATGTTGTGGGACTTGTACAGCACTTTCGTAAACGTTGTTGTTTTTAAATGTGCTCTATAAATAAAGTGGGTTGGATTAATTAATTAAGTAGCCCCTTTCGTGACTGACGCATCCAACAAGGTGTCACTCGGCTGTGTGATTTAATTCAAGGTGGATCGCTGTTGTCGTTTGAACAACTTCAGATTTCATGGGAACTACCAATCCCCCAAATCAAGAATGTTTAAGATGAATGAAGTACGATTTTGATTATTTGAAATATGGCCTGTGTAGACTAAACTATGCACAGAATTATGTCAGTCTACAAGGTCCGGATTCTACATGGTCCGGCAATGTAGACCTTGTAGACTCCACTACAGACCAATTATCAGTGAATGTTCATGCATTTTTAAGAAG
The DNA here is from genome assembly GCF_963971535.1 of Notolepis coatsorum. Classification (NCBI taxonomy): domain Eukaryota; kingdom Metazoa; phylum Chordata; class Actinopteri; order Aulopiformes; family Paralepididae; genus Notolepis; species Notolepis coatsorum. The sequence goes on along the minus strand of NC_140168.1, from coordinate 17,997,133 downwards.
GGCAACTTCCACAAAAAAACAAAGAACTCACCAAAACATCTCAGTAGCACCTTATCTAAATGTTATATTTCATATATGGAGATTCATATTTATTTATGTATTGCATGCATTTCTACATTTTATTTCCTATTTTGTTTATTCATCCCAGTATCTTTCTTTCTTATGTGTGGAATTCTACAAGGTGCGCGCACACACACACACACACCTACACACACACCTACACACACACACACACACACACACACACACACACTTACATTTAGCTGACGCTTTTATCCAAAGCGACTTACAAGTTCTGTACGACAAGACAGCAAGAAGGGTACAACTCTATCAGCTGAGTAACAATGTTCATCAAAGTGTTGCGTGTTACAGTGTAGGTTAGTTTATTAGGACAAGTGCATGACAGTAAGGTTAGTCATGGTTAGATTTTTTTTTTTTTTTTTTTATCATTTCAGATAATGGTTGAAGAAGTGAGTCTTTAGTCGACGGCGAAAGATTGGACGGGATTCGGCTGTCCTAACTGGGATGGGTAGTTCACACACACACACACACACACACACACACAAATCGAAGTAAAAAAAAAAAAATTGAAAAAAAAAAAAATTATTTTTATTTTTTTAAACTTCGATTTTTTTTTAATGTTCGAAGCTTGTGCCATCGAATCGAACGTTCGAAGCTTCGAAGCATTTAAGACAGCCCTAGTCACAGCGCATGCGCACCATGCCGCGTTCACGTTACTGGGAAGAAGCGGAAGAACCAGAGGACATCTCGTTGCTACCATAGATATATATATATATCTATGGTTGCTACAACTAGGAAGCCTTCACGCTTTGACTCTATATATATCTATGGATGAAACGCCCACATCCATACTTCCGCAATTCGTGACGCGAAGTGGGAGATATGGGGTCTATAAAAGAATCCCATATGTCCTAGTAGGAATTACCACTAGGAGGCTGACGTGAATGGTTTTTCCCAGTCGGAAACTGGTTCTTCCGCTTCTTCCCAGTAACGTGAACGCGGCATGGTTCTTGTCTAACTCCAGGGAAGATGTTAAATAAGCTAATTTCCAAAAAAAAGTGGAGTTCCCCTTTAAGCCGAATCTGGGTTTAACATGATTTGTGAAACTCCCTGACCTTTGGGAAGTATTTTGACAGGTACATGGGTATCTTAGTGGTGTAGTGCATCTTATAGACCAGGCGCATTGCAAGTTGCTGTACTCTGCCATCTACTCTAAGGAAGGGACACTACCTGAACTAGTACTAGTACTAGCAATATGAATTGAAAATGGGGGACCCTGATGTAACAAGACAAACGTCTTTCTCTGGTCTGCATCCCCTTAACAATTGTGTGTATTGAGCCGTACTGTATTGTACCCATTCCACAATCTGTTAAATAAAGTTTTCATTCATTCATACTTCCCTAAGAGGATATTAATAAAAGAACACTTGACTATAGTGTTGTTTTTATATAATCCCAGCATGTAACGCGTCTTAGGGTATGCAGAAAAGCGCCATATAAGTCTGACATCTTATTATTATTATTATTATTATTATTATTATTATTATTATTATTATTATTATTATTATATAGGTAACGTAACGTAAACAGTCAATTCTGTTTCTTTGAAAGACGAGCCGTTTCAAGTGAACGTTAGTTAAGTGAACAAGTTATTTTCACTTTTCATTCTCCGGATACATTTCCCAGTGCCTGCTCTGTGACTGGGAACCAGTTCTGCGTGTAAACAAACCTATTTTCTGCGCTTTCTTCGTCCCCCCGCTCTCCATGCTGCTCCCTGTTCTGCTTATTATTATTATTAATATTGTTACCTTTGACCCCGTGACGTCACTAGGTCTACGGCGAGTCACAGGGACCAAGTCACTCAAAACACTTCCCGAGGTGAAGGAAAGAGTAGGGTCGAGCTGCAGCGCCGGAGAATCCTCTCGAGGGGCAAGCCTTGCGCTGTGCTTGCTCACTACCGCCATCTGCTGGGATGGTGTCAGCAATGCATTGATATTATAGAGCACCGCAACTCTATCGCCCTGCTCTAAAGATAAACTCTAAGCATAACCGACTTCGAAAGCGGGCCTAAACATAACCCGTTCGAAACAAGGCGGACATTAATAAAATGTTCAATCAATCAATCAATCAATCCAATAACACACGCTCACAGGCTTGCCCCTTGAGAGGATTCTCCGGCGCTGCAGCTCGACCCTATTGGAAGGAAATGGACATTGTAGGAGGTAAAGGATACCAGAAGATGGCGGTAATGCCCCAAACAGTTGGTGGCCGACCGCCGTAAAACCCAAGTAGAAGAAGAAGAAGAAGCACATTGTAAAATAGATTGTACAGTAGGTGGCGTTATGCGCCTCTTGTGATCGCGACCCGCCATTAAACCCATCGAAGAAGAAGAAGAACACTTCCCGACTGTCTTTTTGTTTGATTCCGTTGACATGTAAGTAACGACATTTACCTTATCTGTTCAAATGCTTTTTTTTTAATCACCAACAACAAACAGTTATACGAGCACGAAGATATGTCTTCTTCTGAATACTAGGAATGATAAAGAAGACATTAAATAATAATAACACTCATTATCTCAGCTTGGCGACCTCGCCCACTATAGCTGTGAAGCTCTGCGTGGTGTAATTCATCTCATTTCATTTAATATCAAACCTGCTTTATTTCAACCCGTGAGACACTGAGGTTACCCCCAATTTACAGTGAGGACGAGCTGACAAAACAAGACACAGTTCACCAGCAATACCATAGATATTATATACGCAGGGAGGGTTAGAAATTAAGATTTTTTCCAGGGCTTTTTTTGCCCCCCTTAATTGAGTTTCGGGGGCACCGCATTTTTTTGATGAAATTTAACAAAGATTATAAAACATTGTCGATTGATTGATTGAAAACTTTATTAACAGATTGCAGAATGGGTACAGTACAGTACAGCTCAATACATACAATTGTTAAGGGTATGCAGACCAGAGAAAGACTTTCGTCTTGTTTACATCAGGGTCCCCCATTTTCAATTCATCATAACATATGACATACATGTATACATATAGACAGTACTATACTACATCTACATCTATACATTTATGACATACCAGATTTGCAAGTACAGTACTGTTTGTGATACAAAAATAGTCCAGAAAAGAGAGTATATACATTTGATGTAGAAACTGTACATTGAAGGAGGTTGGGTGGGTTGGGTAGGGGACACTGTACAACTGTACAAGCAAAACTGTACATTGGAATATTGACAACCATACTTGGTAATTTACTGTACATTGGAGGGGGTTGGGTTAGGACATTTACAGGGGCCAGTTTCGAATTGCAGTCTCCTGTAGGTGTTCTTTGAGAGCGTTTTTGAAAGTGGGTAGTGATTCACATTCCTTTACAGCTTTGGGTAGGGCGTTCCACATTGATGTGGCATAATTGCGAAACGTGTTTAGTCCCTTGTTTGAGCCGAATCTGGGTTTAACCTTTATTTGTGGAGCTCCCTCTGGTGTTGTGATCGTGGTATTAACTGACCTTTGGGAAGTATTTTGACATGTACATGGGTACCTTGGTCGTGTAGTGTATCGTGGTATTAACTGACCTTTGGGAAGTATTTTGACATGTACATGGGTACCTTGGTCGTGTGGTGTATCTTGTAGACCAGGCCCATTGCAAGTTGCTGTACTCTGTCGTCTACTCTAAGCCATCCTAGGTTGTCAAAGTGGGCAGGGGTGAGGTGGGTTCTAGGAGTAAGGTCAAGCAGTAGTCTGACCAGTTTGTTTTGAGATGTTTGTAATTTTTTTTAGCGCCTTTGAGGTGCTTTGGTACCATGAGGTGCAAGCATAGTCGTAGTACCCTTAACACTTTAAGGACCGTCCAAGTATATATACGTGTTTCGGTGCCATGCGTTGTGGACCAGAGCCACGTATATAGCCATGGCAAGTTGTTATTGTTTTATTCCATATTTATAACGCTATTAACGTCCGCGATCGAGATGCATGACCTACCCACATATTTGATTTTCGAAACATGCAATACCGGCCAGATCCGCTTAGGGGCGCCATCGCTCCACTGCAGAATCATTGAGGGCGATTGTAAAAAAAAAAATCTTTTACAGTCTGTGGGCGGATCATATGAGCCTCGATTCCAAACGAAGACCCTCCATCTTTGATCCCGTTATCGAACGCATATTTCAGCCTGGAATAATGGGATTTATGATTAGCCAATGGACATATCGATCTACCAGAATCCGATGACTAATGAAGAAATGCTGCCGGCGATCACATGGCCTGACGGTAGGATACTATTCCCCCAAATTACAGCTGGATTGGACATTGTTTTAAAACCTAACGTGATTGATCACTGACATTGGCTACCTGAACGCACACTGCATTGCTAATCAATAATACTAATCGGTGTTCCCCGCCGCCCCCATTTCATCCATAGATGCTCTGTAATAGTCCGGATGCTACGCAGTTTGTTTTATTTCATTCGTATATATACAGCAGAAATGGCGTTTGATATAACGGCGCCAACGTTTAGCCTATTATCTAGCTTCCTGGAAAAAAGACGAGACGAAAAGCGCGATAAACCTTATATTCACGACGCTATAAAATGACAACCAACCGATGGATTTTTATTTTCTTTAAGCCATTATGAAGGCACGGTTTATGCACTCAAGTGACAATGAGAATGGACAGATAGCAATACTATAAATTATATATATAGCTCTTAGAAAGTACATCGGTTTGTAAACAAACCTCTGTCCTCTGAGGCATAAATCGCCGCAAGACTGTGGTCGCCAAAGTGTTAAATGAGTGCTCCTGCCAGAGTCTTCAGGGTATTCTTGTTTACCAGTGAGGAGATCCGGTACAAGAATCGAGTTCGTTGGTTGACTTTTTTTATTACATTGGATGCCATTTTGTCACAGGAAAGATTTGCCTCTAGGATGGAACCCAGGTAGGTAATTTCTTCTTTCCTTGTGACAATATTGTCACCCACTGTAACTGAGAAGCTGTCGGTCTTGCTGAGTTTGTTATTTGAGCCGAAGAGAATGGACTCTGTTTTGCCCATGTGTAATGATAGTTTGTTATCAGCGAGCCATATGCAGATTTTGCCTAGTTCCGAGCTGAGGGTTTTTTCAACCTGTAACTTGTTCTTGTCAGAGACCAGCAGGGCTGAGTCGTCCGCAAACAGGAACATAAATTAATTAGGAACAGTAGCGGTCCTAGTATGCTTCCTTGTGGAACACCACAGCTCACTGTGAGGAGGGGGATAGGGTACCGTTTACCTCCACCATCTGTTCTCTCCCCTCCAGGTAGGATTGCATCCAGCTCACTGATAGACTATCAAAACCAATTGCTTTTAGCTTGTCAATCAGAATGGTGTGATTGACAGTGTCGAAGGCCTTTTGTAGGTCCAGCATGACCATGCCGCAGTATTTGCCCGTGTCCACCTCTTGTTTGATGTGGTCGTTTAAATAGAGAAGGCATGTGTCAGTGGAGTGGGATGTTCTGAAGCCAGATTGGAATTCGTAGATTAGATTTTTTTCCGCGAGGTACTTTTCGACCTGTTCGTATAAAAAAATGTCCATGACTTTTGAGATGGAGGTAAGGATAGAAACAGGGCGGTAGTTGCCTGGGTCTAATTTACTGCCCTTTTTGTGCAGGGGTGTTACTCTCGCAATTTTGAAGTCCTTGGGGACGTGTCCCTGTTTTATGGAGAGGTTTATTATGTGTGTGATGTCTGGGGTGATGGCGGCTGCTGAGTCTCTGAGGAATTTGGAGGGGATGTTGTCATGGCCAGTGGCCTTGTTAGGTTGGAGGGCGCTCAGTTTTTTGAGTACCTCATCTGTTGTTACCATTTCCAGTTTGAAGTAGTCTTTGTGGATCCCTAGGTTCTTGTAGTATGCTACTATGTGTTCTACCCCATAATGCCCTGAGTGGGAGGGTAGTTTGTTTACCAGTGTTGTGGCTATGTTTGTGAAGAAAATGTTTAAGTAATTGGCTACATCCAGCCTGTTTGTGATGAGCGTGTTGTCCGTCTTTATGTTTATGTTTGAGAATCTGGTTTTAAGTTTTTTACTGCAGCCTAGTTGATTATTGAGTAATTTCCAAAGTTCACGTGGTTTGTTTTTGTTTTCCTCAGTTTTGTCATTGATGACTTTTCTTTTTGCTGTTTTGATCATGGAGTTTACGTCATTTCTTAGTCTGTTTCTTTCCAGTTTGAGTTCAGTCACGTGGGCTTGGAGTTCACTGCTCGTGCTTTTGGTAAGCTATGACTGACTTTTACGAAACTCAGAGCATTTTTTGTCTCTGGTTTTCATAGCGGTCAGTATTTCAGTGTGCATCCACGGCTCAGCGCGATTTTTTTACCCTGGTGGTTCTTAGGGGGGCCATGTTGTTTAGTATTGTTGAAAATTTGGTTTTGAAACCAAGCCATGTTTCTTCAACCAGTGTACCATTGAGCTCATCTGACCAGTCCAGACTCTCCAGTTCAAGGTTGAAGGCCTCGCTAGAGTAGGTTTTGAGGTCTCTAGATGTGACTGTTTTGTGACAGCCAGCCTTTTGTTTTAGCTTTTTGCGGGTACAGAATATCATATAATGATCACTTAACCCGCATGCTATAACCCCTTTATTGGAGATATTGGACTTGTCAGAGGTCAGGATGAGGTCAATGGTAGTCTGAGTTGACTCACATACACGTGTGGGTTGGGTGATTAGCTGGCTGAGGACGTGCAGATCACAAAACCTATTGAAGGATTTGAAGACTCTTTTTTTTACAGTCTTCGTCCCTATGTTTGATAACGTAATGTTAATGTCTCCATATATAGGGCTCTACGCTAACCTTTTTCCCAAGGAGCACATACAATTTAAATAAATAAAAATTTAGGAGCACACAAAGAAATTTAGGAGCACAGTGAAAATTGTTGCTCTGGTGGCAAACCATGTTTCCCCTCGGGGATTAAGAAATAAACCATACCATACCATACACATATATACTGTAGGCTACCGTTACTTCCTGTCATTGGCATACTTTTTTTTTTTTTTTTACTAACATCTTAGTGCCTCATTAACCTAGGGATTAAGGATACATGAAGTATTAAATACACCATAATAATATTGAGGTTTTGATCCATAGAAAGGTCTGTGCTACACAATTTCAGTTAGCTTAGATTTATTGTCCTTTAATTTTGCACTTATGACATTAGTTGCTTGCCGTTTAATCAACATCGAAAGACCCCCCACTTCCTCCCAGACACCCATTCCAAGAGCCTGTTCGCTTTCCAGGTCTCTCTCTCTCTCTGTCTGTCTGTCTGTCTGTCTGTCTGTCTGTCTGTCTGTCTGTCTGTCTGTCTGTCTGTCTGTCTGTCTGTCTGTCTCTCTCTCTCTCTCTCTCTCTCACACCTTTGTAAAACACTCATGAGACCACAAAAAAATGCCATTGAAAACAATATGTAAAGATATATAAGATGATATATATACACATATTGTTCACACTATGCCTATGGTGAGGCATAAGACATGGTGTTTACACATTCAAGTGGTTAGGGCTGGGCGATATAACGATCGCTATACTAACCCGTTTGGCTGGGTTGCGGGGAGGGAAGTCACAGGTGGGAATCTGGCGTTGTGGACAGCGACGCCTACAGGTCAGGTCTGGGCGCTTGCTCAGCGGAGGCAGGACCTGATGAAGGCAGTGTGACCTCCCACGCGTTACACTTCACCAATGAGAGTCCTCGCTGCCGGGTGAAAAAAGAGTCACTGGCTGTCGCCGCGCGTGTCGGAGGAAGTGTGCGGATGACTTCAGGATTCCCTTGTACCGACCAGTAGGAGAACATGCGCACAACAAACGGGTAGGGGAGGGGGGGAATTGGCACAACGACTAAATTGGGACGGGGAGAAAACAGAGAAAAATCGGAGAAAGAGAGGATTAATAATCGATATCGGAAAAAAAGAAAAAATCGATTTTTTTATTTATTTTTGTTAAACCCAGAGACAGTGGACAGACTTGTCTTTCTTGCCTGTAACTTAAAGTAATGGCTTTGCTTGTCCAAATGACAATACTGACCTAATTGAGATTTAGTTTTCTCTTGTCCATTTATTTTGTTTGCTTTCTAATGTAAAATACAGTTTGAAACCGTCTGTACACAGTAGGCTATGTGTGCTAGCAGAGCTAGTCTCCAGTCACGAGTCATGGTGCACATGTGCGGTGACGACACATGTGCAGTGACGACAAAAAATTGCTGCAAAATAAACATACATCTGTTATATATATTTTTTTAAACTTATAACAATATCGATAATTATGGATATTGCGTGATATGATATTGTTATCGATATCGTTATCGCGATATCATTTTTGGCCATATCGCCCAGCCCTACAAGTGTTTTTTTTTTTATCCACTTTTTCTCCCATTTTTCTATTTTTCTACCATCCCAATTTTCATATCGTCCAATTCAACCCTCCCCTGTCTTCGAACGTTGTTTCTTGCCTCCCACAAGCCAGCTGCAATGTGGACTAAGTCATACATAGCACGAGTCCCCTCCGATACTCGAGGTAACAGCCGTTGCATCTTTTCACCCGCGCGGCTCGATCTTTCAGCGTCGGGGGTCTGGGCTTTGGAGGGGCCCCGCCCCCGTCGCTTCTTGATTCTACTGCGCAGGCGCACCAACCGACCTGTAGGAGTCGCTGTCCACAACGCCCGATCCCCACCCTTCAGTTTCCCTCCCCGTAATACGGCCAATGTGTATTACAGGGTTCCCACGGACCTGGAAAACATGGAAAACATGGGATTCATGGGATTCATTTTCCAGGTATGGAAAGGCATGGAAACTGAGCAAAAGTGACCAATTACATGGAAATAGAAACAGTTGTCCTGGAAAATTTTATTGGATGATGTGTAATAAAATGTAACTATTGAGCACAGAATTAACATGAGTTTATAAAAACCCTTTACACGTGAACAGCTTTTACTGTAGATATAAATGGATGATCCCATGTTGTAGAGCATGCTCTTGGCATCCTATATGGTATATTGGATGTTGGAATTTGATGCAGGCAGCTTGGTGAGCCAATGGAGCCTTGGCATCTACAGTGAAACTTGAGTGAAACTTCTTATGCAAGTTTATCCTCAAATGTAAGTAGCTGTGTTTTAACTGTGTGGTAAACCTGGGTTTATCAACGTTAGTTAGTAAGCAGTGCAATCTTGCTAACTAGCTAGCCAACGTTAGCTCTCATAACGAGCCAGTTAGCCAGCGCCAGGTACAGTAGCTAGCCAACGTTAGCTCTCATAACGAGCCAGTTAGCCAGCGCCAGGTACAGTAGCTAGCCAACGTTAGCTCTCATAACGAGCCAGTTAGCCAGCGCCAGGTACAGTAGCTAGCCAACGTTAGCTCTCATAACGAGCCAGTTAGCCAGCGCCAGGTACAGTAGCTACCAACGTTAGCTCTCATAACGAGGCAGTTAGCCAGCTCCAGGTACAGTAGCTAGCCAACGTTAGCTCTCATAACGAGCCAGTTAGCCAGCGCCAGGTACAGTAGCTAGCCAACGTTAGCTCTCATAACGAGCCAGTTAGCCAGCACCAGGTACAGTAGCTAGCCAACGTTAGCTCCAGGGGCGGGGCTAGGGGGTGGCTACTTGGGCTCAAGCCCCGAATGTTTTCTGAAAAGCCCTGAATCTATTTAAAAAAAAAAAAAAAAAAAATCTTTTTTCTGACAATTCATCATTGTTACATGAAAATATGTTTGCACCAGATTTAGCAGAAGCTAATTTCCATTTGTGGTCTATCCAGCTGCTAACTGTATTTGAGTGAGTTAAGTCTTGGTGTCATGGTAGACTCAGACCTAAGCTTTAAATCACAATCAACAAGTTGACAAAAACTTAATTCTTCCACCTTAGAAACATAGCTAAAGTACGGCCATTTATAAATCAAAAGGACGCTGAAAACCAGATCCATGCCTTTATTTCAAGCCAACTCGACTACTGTAATGCACTCCTTACCGGCCTCCCGAAAAAATACGATGATAACTATTTTATTGCAATGCACTATTGCATTATTTTATTCTATTTTACTAACTATTTTATTGCACTGCACTATTTTACTTTGTATCAGTGAATCATAGACGCCTGGCCATAAGAGCATTCGGAGCATCTCTGCTCTCCCACTATTGAACTTGGGGGAGCAAAGGTATGCTCTTGCTCCACCACTTTTTGATCATATGAAAAATATGATATACCCCCCCCCCAATATATAAATCTAACCATAACTACGTTATGGTTAACTGAGTTTTATAGTGAAAAGAGCAGCTTTATTGGTCAAGATTGAAGGCTCTATATTGCAGGAAATTGCACGTACAGGTTAATTAAATTCAAAAAAAATCTGCCGCTTGCCTGCAAAAAAAAAGAAAAAATTAGAAAATAAAAAAAAATAAAAAGACGGGCACCTATCTGGGCTAAGCCCCGGATCTCCTATAATCCTAAATCCGCCCCTGGTTAGCTCTCATAACGATAACCAGTTTGATTTACAAAAGCTTTTACAAACGCTTTTACAGAGTAAGAGTAGTAGGGGTGAAACGATGCAACCTCACAACGATTAATTTCGATTATGATTACGAGGAGTTGAGAAGAGTAGGAAAAGAAGACAGGAGCGGACACGAGGGGAGGTGTGGAGAGGAGGACAGGATGAGATAGGAGAGGAGTGGAAGAGAGAACATATATCAATCCCAGTGCTCATGTGTTCCAGTTCAATAAATTGTTGTTCATCTACAGCTTGTTGCATTATTTCATGCATTGATATTATCAATAAGACATAATCTCTAAGCATTTACAATGTAGACTTGACTGGTACATCTTTTAAATCAAGTAAGTAGTCAGGTGTCCTAGGGGGTTGTGTGTGTGAGGGGAGGGGGGGCGCGGATGGGGGCGGAAAACTTCAGGGGCCTATAGATCATCACTTAATATGGTACCTGGAAAATCAGGAGGTAGTATGGAAAAAAAATTCAAGGCAAGCGTGGGAACCCTGTATTACTGTGGACGACCAGCTAAACTGAAAGCAATGTGGAGAGCGGGGCTCGAACAGGAGGCATCCTGTTTGAGCCCAGTCTCCAGCATTCGTTGCGAGCGCCTTGCCCACTGCGCCACGTAGCCGCCCTAAGCCCTACAAGTGGTTATAGTGTAACAGAGTATTTTCTGTTTCCCAAATAATAGATTCTTATCAAACTGGTGAACTACACACGCCTGTAGCCCCTAAAGCTGCTAAAATACACATTTTGTTCACTGTTTTGTTTCTAGAAGTAGAGCAGGTTGATTGATTGATTGAATAGTTTATTGATTTAGAATGGAAAATCACACATATACATTTGATCACAATATGAAACGGGTATACATTTCTCCATTTACCAATAGGATTCCAATAAACACAATAAAGCCATAGGCTTGTTTCCATTGTGGTCCTTGGGTTGGAAACCCTATAGTATTACTCTCCCCAAAACCAAGACTTCTCCCCAAGCAGAAACAATTTATGAGTAACACATACCTAATCCCATTATGGGCGGTAAGTGTGTACACAAAGTTAAAACACAGATATACACATTCTCTCCTCAAGTAGATGTTTTTTTTTGGGTTATCAATGAATACATTTTTTACATGTATTAACTCTAGAATTGCCACAGTTATCTACAATAGCAACGATAAAGAAGTGCCAACCACATATTATTATAATAATTCATCCAGTTTTCTTTTAAGTGTTTTGGTTAATCAGTGTTTACCAATCGTTATCGTTTTTTTTGTTCCAAGTGTTATTTTTGTCACTAACCAAATAATAAAAGAAAAAAGACATTTAATCATATTAATCACTTTATTCAAATTGAGGATTTAGTTTGAGGATATAAAAAATAAAAAAATAAACAGAATTTATAAAAAAAAACGAGAATATCTTTTTCATTTAAATTGTTTAATTAAAAACGAATGTTCGAACATCCGTTCGAAAAACCCTGACGAAGTTTGAATAACTTTATTCAAATTGAGGATTTAGTTTGAGGATGTATAATAAAAATAATAAAAAAATAATAAATCTTTATTTTTTATTTTTTTTAAACAAAGGTTTGATCGTCCGTTCGAAGAACCCTGACGAAGTTTGAATCCCAAAAACAGGCTTCGGGGACAGCCTTACCAAACATATTATTTATATTATTCAAATGTAACTCAAACATGTTCCGTTGTGATGTCACAGTATGATGTCATAATAGAACATTCTAGAACATTTGTGATGTCACAGTATGATGTCATAATAGACATTTGTGATGTCACAGTATGATGTCATAATAGAACATTCTAGAACATTTGTGTTCTATATCTATTCAACAATTCTCTCGGAAGAGCTCATTGTGCATCTTGAAACAGGACTGAACAGTACTGAACAGATAGACTAAACAATACATAGACTGAAACCTGCCTAAACAATACATAGACTGAAACCTGCCTTTCTCAAGCAAGGTGCCTTGCCGACTGTTTTGCTGTGGAAAGGTGAGTGTCCACAACGGCTAGCTAGCTGTTCTACTTGAATACTGTTATGTTAATAATTATTAATAATGTTAATATTGAATCAGACAATATTGAATACTGAATGTTAATATCAGGCATGCGTTGCTCATGGGACGAGATTGCACTCCGTGCAGAGTAAGATTTGAGCAAAGATTTGAGCAGAAGCGCGTGCACGCACACAGGAATGCGCTGCACTCGCCAACTCGCTATAAGTACCCACCTGCATCAATGTCCATCTCTACCTACCAACCCGTCTGTTAACCTAAATCGATGTCCATCTCTACCTACCAACCCGTCTGTTAACCTAAATCGATGTCCGTCTCTACCTACCAACCCGTCTGTTAACCTAAATCGATGTCCATCTCTACCTACCAACCCGTCTGTTAACCTAAATCGATGTCCGTCTCTACCTACCAACCTGTCTGTTAACCTAAATCGATGTCCGTCTCTACCTACCAACCTGTCTGTTAACCTAAATCGATGTCCGTCTCTACCTACCAACCCGTCTGTTAACCTAAATCGATGTCCGTCTCTACCTACCAACCTGTCTGTTAACCTAAATCGATGTCCATCTCTACCTACCAGCCTGTCTGTTAACCTAAATCGATGTCCGTCTCTACCTACCAACCTGTCTGTTAACCTAAATCGATGTCCGTCTCTACCTACCAACCTGTCTGTTAACCTAAATCGATGTCCATCTCTACCTACCAACCCGTCTGTTAACCTAAATCGATGTCCGTCTCTACCTACCAACCTGTCTGTTAACCTAAATCGATGTCCGTCTCTACCTACCAACCCGTCTGTTAACATAAATCGATGTCCATCTCTACCTACCAACCTGTCTGTTAACCTAAATCGATGTCCATCTCTACCTACCAACCCGTCTGTTAACCTAAATCGATGTCCATCTCTACCTACCAGCCTGTCTGTTAACCTAAATCGATGTCCGTCTCTACCTACCAACCCGTCTGTTAACCTAAATCGATGTCCATCTCTACCTACCAACCTGTCTGTTAACCTAAATCGATGTCCATCTCTACCTACCAACCTGTCTGTTAACCTAAATCGATGTCCATCTCTACCTACCAACCTGTCTGTTAACCTAAATCGATGTCCGTCTCTACCTACCAACCGGTCTGTTAACCTGCATCATTGTTCTTTTAGGACTGGAGCCTCAGCCTAGTGGTCTAACAGCAGAGCAGGCATGGCACTGGATCAGCTCAGTGATGTGGTTCAGAGATGTGTAAGTCTCAACGGACAGTCCATCTATCTATCTATCTATCTATCTATCTATCTATCTATCTATCTATCTATCTATCTATCTATCTATCTATCTATCTATCTATCTATCTATCTATCTATCTCTATGTGTCTGCCTGTGTCTGTCTGTCTCCTTCCATCCTTCCTTCCTCCACCCTTCCCTCTTTTCTTCATTCATCCTTCCTTCCTCCATCCTCTTCCTCTTATATAATCTTTCTAAATCTCAGTGAGTGACCATGTGACCCGAGTCTTATCTGTTCAATGCATGGATTCGTCTCACCCAATGTCACTTCAATGTCATGTATGTTGTGTATGTCATAAATGTCACTATGAATTGAAAATGGGGGACCCTGATGTAAACAAGACAAAAGTCTTTCTCTGGTCTGCATCCCCTTAACAATTGTTGTGTGTATTGAGCCGTACTGTATTGTACCCATTCTGCAATCTGTTAAATAAAGTTTTCATTCATTCATTCATTCACCCCCCCTTCCCCTCATGTATCTCTCCATCCTTCTCTGCTCTCTGTATCTCTCTCTCTCCATCCTTCTCCCCTCTGTATCTCTCTCTCCATCCTTCTCCCCTCTCTGTATCTATCTCTATCTCTCTCCATCCTTCTCCCCTCTCTGTATCTCTCTCTCCATCCATCCTTCTCTCCTCTCTCTGTATCTCTCCTTCTCCCCTCTCTGTATCTCCCCTCTCTCTGTCTCTCTCTGTCTCTCCTCACTTTCTCCTTCTCCCCTCTCTGTATCTCCCCTCTCTCTGTCTCTCTCTCCCCTCTCTCTCCCTCTGTCTCTCTCCCCTCTCTCTGTCTCTCCTCATGTCTCTTTCTCTCCCTCTGTCTCTCTCTCCCCTCTCTGTCTCTCCTCACGTCTCTCTCTCTCCTTCTCCCATCTCTCTCTCCCATCTCTCTCTCCCCTCTCTGTCTCCTCACTCTCTCTCTCTCCCCTCTCTCTGTCTCTCTCTCTCCCCTCTCTCTCCCTCTGTCTCTCTCTCCCCTCTCTGTCTCTCCTCACGTCTCTCTCTCTCCTTCTCCCCTCTCTCTGTCTCTCTCTCCTCTGTCTCTCTCTCCCCTCTCTGTCTCTCCTCACGTCTCTCTCTCTCCTTCTCCCCTCTCTCTGTCTCTCTCTCCTCTCTCTCCCCTCTGTCTCTCTCTCCCCTCTGTCTCTCCTCACGTCTCTCTCTCTCCTTCTCCCATTTCTCTCTCCCCTCTCTTGTCTCTCCTCACGTCTCTTGCTCTCTTTCTCCCCTCTCTATCTCCCTTCTCTCTGTCTCTCTCCCCTCTCTGTCTCGCTCTCTCCCCTTTCTCTCTCTGTCTCTGTCTCTCTCCCATCTCTCTCTGTCTCTCTCTCTCCCCACTCTCTCCTCACATCTCTCTCTCGCTCTCCTTCTCCCCTCTGTATCTCCCCTCTCTCTCTCCCCTCTCTGTCACTCCTCACGTCTCTCTGTCTCTCTCTCCCCTCTCTGTCTCTCCTCACGTCTCTCTCTCTCTCTCTCCTTCCTACAGCAAGCGGTCTCAGACCACAACTACAGTACAGAGGACTATGATGTGTTTACTATCTCAGGACGGTCCTGTCTAGAGGAGGGCCACAGCACCCAGGTCCTCAGTATCATCGTGGACGAGAAGAATCAGGTAAGGAGGAGCGTCTGTGTGTGTGGGAGGTGTGTGTGTGTGTACCTGTGTGTGGGGTGTGTGTACAGACACACACCACACACACACAGACACACACACCCACACACAGTGTGTGTCTATTATGGTAAATGTGTGAAAACAGGGATTTTGGGTGAAGGATTGGCTAAATACACATCAACAGAGGCTGCTCTGCTCTTAAGACGTGTGCAGAGGGTTAAGACGGAGGGTTAAGACGGAGGGTTAAGACGGAGGGTTAAGACGGAGGGTTAAGACGGAGAGTTAAGACGGAGGGTTGAGACGGAGGGTTAATACAGAGGGTTAATACAGAGGGTAGACAGAGGGTTAAGACAGAGGGTTAAGACAGAGGGTGCTGGTTAAGTGCAGAACATGATTTTAGGTAGAACCCGCACTTAATCAGACAACGTTTCAATTGTGTGTGTTCCGTCTCTCTAGGACACATTGTTCTGTCTCTCTAGGACACATTGCGACTATATGTTCTGTCTCTCTCTAGGACATAATGAGACTATATGTTCTGTCTCTCTCTAGGACATAATGAGACTATATGTTCTGTCTCTCTAGGACATAATGAGACTATATGTTCCGTCTCTCAAGGACACATTGCGACTATATGTTCTGTCTCTCTAGGACATAATGAGACTATATGTTCCGTCTCTCAAGGACATAATGAGACTATATGTTCTGTCTCTCTACGACATAATGAGACTATATGTTCTGTCTCTCTAGGACATAATGAGACTATATGTTCCGTCTCTAGGACATAATGAGACTATATGTTCCGTCTCTAGGACATAATGAGACTATATGTTCTGTCTCTCTACGACATAATGAGACTATATGTTCTGTCTCTCTACGACATAATGAGACTATGTTCTGTCTCTAGGACATAATGAGACTATATGTTCTGTCTCTCTAGGACATAATGAGACTATATGTTCTGTCTCTCTAGGACATAATGAGACTATATGTTCCGTCTCTCTACGACATAATGAGACTATATGTTCTGTCTCTCTAGGACATAATGAGACTATATGTTCTCTCTCTCTAGGACATAATGAGACTATATGTTCTGTCTCTAGGACATAATGAGACTATATGTTCTCTCTCTCTAGGACATAATGAGACTATATGTTCTGTCTCTCTAGGACATAATGAGACTATATGTTCTGTCTCTCTAGGACATAATGAGACTATATGTTCTGTCTCTCTAGGACATAATGAGACTATATGTTCTGTCTCTCTACGACATAATGAGACTATATGTTCCGTCTCTCTACGACATAATGAGACTATATGTTCTGTCTCTAGGACATAATGAGACTATATGTTCTGTCTCTCTAGGACATAATGAGACTATATGTTCTCTCTCTCTAGGACATAATGAGACTATATGTTCTGTCTCTAGGACATAATGAGACTATATGTTCTCTCTCTCTAGGACATAATGAGACTATATGTTCTGTCTCTCTACGACATAATGAGACTATATGTTCTGTCTCTCTAGGACATGGTGAGATGTATGGGATGGTATCTGCTGCCTCCTCTCGTTCACATTCTACTGAAGAAAGGTGACAATAATGCTCCTCACTGCCTGGCCATCCTGAAGCACCTGCTGGAGGTAAGATAAGATAAGATAAGATAAGAACTGACTGGTCGTAGGTATAATATGATAAGATAATATAAGATAAGAACTGACGGGTAGTAGGTATAATATAATAAGATAATATAAGATAAGAACTGACGGGTAGTAGGTATAATATAATATGATAAGATAAGATAAGAACTGAAGGGTAGTAGGTATAATAAGATAAGATATTCCTTTATCGATCCCCTTGGGGAAATGCAGGCAGCATGGGGGAGGGGAGGTACAGGTAGTAGAAGACATGATACAGGTCATAGAATTATAGTACAGTGGAGAAGTAAGAATAAAAATAGGCAGTGTAAACATATAGTATAGTACAAAAAGGGGCAGATGTCAATTTCCTTCGTTGACATAGTGTCTAGACCATTTCTATTCTATTCTTATCTTAGGAAATTTGATTTGTTTTGTTATTCTTATTCTGTCTAAAATGTTTAATGTTGAGCGATTTGCAGTGTCAAATTTCCCTCAGGATTAATAAAAGTATTTCTTTTCTATTCTATTCTAGACTCCAGAGTGTGTATCCAGAATAGTTCAGTGTGTTTATGCTCCGCCTCTATGTAGGCCTATCTCAAACCCTGCCCTCTTTTCTTGATCCTCCAATCACAACTGTCGCTTACCTCGGACAAGCGACAGTTGTGATTGGAGGATCAAGAAAAGAGGGCAGGGTTTGAGATGGGTCCAATGAGAGAGGCAGCGGTAGGGGTGGGGGGGGGGAAATCGATACGTAGTATCGCGATACTTTGCGTGGCGATACTGTATCGATACAGGGACGCCAAGTATCGATATTTAATTATTCATAAGAAAAATTGTATAAGGAAGTTGCATTGTTCATTTCAATACCTGTAATAGTACAGTAGTCCACACACACACATGTGCATTCAGTTAAGTTGGAATATGACTGTAATACAAACAGTTCAGTTTGTCAGGTACATGCAACACAGATTACAGTGTTTACTGTCTGCTTGAGAAAATACCATGTTCTGCAATAAAAATTATTGAAGTGAGATGAACAGACTGAATTGTATTTGATTAGATAAAACATGTTGACAAAGTTTTACTTTACAGTTAATAAATTAAATTTGATTAAAAAAAATAATAATAATAATAAATTTTTTCGCAATACTCAGCGTATCACGATATATTTAGTATCGCGATACTATCGTATTGTGACGCAAGTATCGCGATCGTATCGTGAGGTCTCTGGCGATTCCCACCCCTAGGCAGCGGTGTCCGAAACGGAGGAAAGCAAGTCAGACACCATGTCGTCAGTGCAGAATAAGGATGCCCGATCTGACTTTTTCAGTCCCGATAGCGATCCGATACCCATTGTCCAATCCCCCCCCCCCCCCCCCCCCCCCCAAAAAGTACAAAAAAAAACAATTTAATCCACGCTTTTTCTTTTTTTATATATTAAAATATCTTTTGTTTTTAAGAATTGTAAAGGATCACAGGTGTGTTTTTGATTTGTTGTAAACAAAGACAGAAAATAAACTTCATTCAATTAATAAACTGTATGCCTCACTGTCGCTGTGTCGAAGAGACTGGGATCATTCTTTTGTGCAAGGCAACATCAGGCTTGACTTAAAACATTACTTTCCTAACTTAGTGAAACTAAATGTAACAAATTAACACATAGATATAAATGTACTGAATGGTTATTTCTTATTTTATTTCTTATATAAAAAAATTTATATATATAATTTTTTTTTACCGATACCCGATCCAGCTATTTTACTGATATCGGCGGCCGATACCGATACCAATATCGGATCGGTGCATCCCTGCAGAATTGTCCATTTTGATGTTGGTGTTCTGTGATTGGCCAGGTGTGCAGTCCCAAGGAGCTTCTGATTGCTCTGCTGGAGCAGGTGGAGTCGGTCCAGCCAGTCCAGCCAGAGGCCCTGGCAGACACCGTCCTCCTCCTCCTCGACCCCCTGCAGCAGGGTGAGACAGCCCCCCCCCCTTCATTTACTCAGTGGATGTTTGGACAATGGACACCGAATAACACTGGTGTCACTGACTACCTCTCCTCCGTTTCTCCTCCTCTGTGCTGTCCATCCTCTCCTCCTCTGTCCATCTTCCTCCTCCTCGCCTCCTCGGTCCGCCCTCTCCTCCTCTGTCCTTCCTCTCCTCCTCTGTCCATCCTTTTCCTCTCCTCGGTCCGTCCTCTTCCTCTCTTCCTCTGTCCATCCTCTCCTCCTCTGTCCTTTCTGTCCGTCCTCTTCCTCTCCTCTGTCCTTCCTCTCCTCCTCTGTCCATCCTCTTCCTCTCCTCCTCTCTCCTCTTCCTCTCCTCCTCTGTCCATCCTCTTCCTCTCCTACTCTGTCCTTCCTCTCCTCCTCTGTCCGTCCTCTTCCTCTCCTCTGTCCTTCCTCTCCTCCTCTGTCCCATCCTCTTCCTCTCCTCCTCTGTTTATCCTCTTCCTCTCCTCTGTCCTTCCTCTCCTCTTCTGTCCATCCTCTTCCTCTCCTCCTCTTCCCTTCCTCTTCCTCTCCTGTCCTTCCTCTCCTCCTCGGTCCGTCCTCTTCCTCTCCTCCTCTTCCCATCCTCTTCCTCTCCTGTCCTTCCTCTCCTCCTCTGTCCTCTTCCTCTCCTCCTCTGTCCTCTTCCTCTCCTCCTCCGTCCTCTTCCTCTCCTCCTCTGTCCTCTTCCTCTCCTCCGTCCTCTTCCTCTCCTCCTCTGTCCTCTTCCTCTCCTCCTCTGTCCACTTCCTCTCCTCCTCTGTCTGTCCTCTTCCTCTCCTCCTCGGTCCGTCCTCTTCCTCTCCTCCTCTTCCCATCCTCTTCCTCTCCTCCTCTGTCCTCTTCCTCTCCTCCTCTGTCCTCTTCCTCTCCTCCTCCGTCCTCTTCCTCTCCTCCTCTGTCCTCTTCCTCTCCTCCTCTGTTCGTCCTCTTCCTCTCCTCCTCTGTCCTCTTCCTCTCCTCCTCTGTCCTCTTCCTCTCCTCCTCCGTCCTCTTCCTCTCCTCCTCTGTCCTCTTCCTCTCCTCCTCTGTTCGTCCTCTTCCTCTCCTCCTCTGTCCTCTTCCTCTCCTCCTCTGTCCTCTTCCTCTCCTCCTCTGTCCTCTTCCTCTTTTCCTCTGTCCTCTTCCTCCTCCTCTGTCCTCTTCCTGTTCGTCCTCTTCCTCTCCTCCTCGGTCCGTCCTCTTCCTCTCCTCCTCTGTTCGTCCTCTTCCTCTCCTCCTCTGTCCTCTTCCTCTCCTCCTCTGTCCTCTTCCTCTCCTCCTCTGTCCTCTTCCTCTCCTCCTCTGTCCTCTTCCTCTCCTCCTCTGTCCTCTTCCTCTCCTCCTCTGTCCTCTTCCTCTCCTCGGTCTGTCCTCTTCCTCTCCTCCTCGGTCCGTCCTCTTCCTCTCCTCCTCTGTTCGTCCTCTTCCTCTCCTCCTCTGTCCTCTTCCTCTCCTCCTCTGTCCTCTTCCTCTCCTCCTCCTCTGTCCTCTCCCTCTCCTCCTCTCTGTTCGTCCTCTCCCTCTCCTCCCTCCCTCCCTCCCTCAGTCTTGCTGCGTCTCGGTAGCGTCCTCAAGGCGTCCTCTCTGGGCATGGCTCTGTCCACGCTCCTGAAGCAGGTGTCCAAGCTGCCCGTCCCCGAGACCAAGGAGCAGGAGGAGGACGACGTCTTCTCTCTGTGCCGCTGCTGCAGCGCCATGACGCACTTCATCAGACCCTTCGTCGCCGACGCCAGACTCGCCGCCCGGCGGGGCCGGGAGAGGGACGGTCGAGACGGAGACGGGACGTCTGAGGACAAAGAGGACGAGCTGAGGACTGAACTGCTCAAGTTGTAAGAAGGATTAATTCGGTTCCACAGCCTGGAATTACTGGGAACATGTGTGTTAGAGAACAGCTGTGCACTGTGTGAGAGGGAGGAGGAGCCACGGCGCGTTTCTCCAGTTATTTAGAAACGTCTTTGGTAACTTGTAGAATATGACAGAAAGGCAGCCTTTGGTAACTTGTAGAAGATTACAGAAAGACAGCCTTTGGTAACTTGTAGAAGATGACAGAAAGGCAGCCTTTGGTAACTTGTAGAAGATGACAGAAAGGCAGCCTTTGGTAACTTGTAGAAGATGACAGAAAGGCAGCCTTTGGTAACTTGTAGAAGATGACAGAAAGGCAGTCTTTGGTAACTTGTAGAAGATGACAGAAAGGCAGCCTTTGGTAACTTGTAGAAGATGACAGAAAGGCAGCCTTTGGTAACTTGTAGAAGATGACAGAAAGGCAGCCTTTGGTAACTTGTAGAAGATGACAGAAAGGCAGCCTTTGGTAACGTGTAGAAGATGACAGAAAGGCAGCCTTTGGTAACTTGTAGAAGATGACAGAAAGGCAGCCTTTGGTAACTTGTAGAAGATGACAGAAAGGCAGCCTTTGGTAACGTGTAGAAGATGACAGAAAGGCAGCCTTTGGTAACTTGTAGAAGACGACAGAAAGGCAGCCTTTGGTAACTTGTAGAAGATGACAGAAAGGCAGTCTTTGATAACTTGTAGAAGATGACGGAAAGCCAGTCTTTGGTAACTTGTAGAAGATGACAGAAAGGTCTTTGGTAACTTGTAGAAGATGACAGAAAGACAGTATTTGGTAACTTGTAGAAGATGACAGAAAGGCAGTATTTGGTAACTTGTAGAAGATGACAGAAAGGCAGCCTTTGGTAACTTGTAGAAGATGACAGAAAGACAGTCTTTGGTAACTTGTAGAAGATGACAGAAAGACAGTATTTAGTAACTTGTAGAAGATGACAGAAAGACAGTATTTGGTAACTTGTAGAAGATGACAGAAAGGCAGCCTTTGGTAACTTGTAGAAGATGACAGAAAGGCAGTCTTTGGTAACTTGTAGAAGATGACTGAAAGGCAGCCTTTGGTAACTTGTAGAAGACGACAGAAAGGTCTTTGGTAACTTGTAGAAGATGACAGAAAGGCAGTCTTTGGTAACTTGTAGAAGATGACAGAAAGGCAGTCTTTGGTAACTTGTAGAAGGTGACAGAAAGGCAGTCTTTGGTAACTTGTAGAAGGTGACAGAAAGGTCTTTTGTAACTTGTAGAAGATGACAGAAAGGCAGTTTTTGGTAACTTGTAGAAGATGACAGAAAGGCAGTCTTTGGTAACTTGTAGAAGATGACAGAAAGGCAGTCTTTGGTAACTTGTAGAAGATGACAGAAAGGCAGTCTTTGGTAACTTGTAGAAGATGACAGAAAGGCAGCCTTTGGTAACTTGTAGAAGATGACAGAAAGGCAGCCTTTGGTAACTTGTAGAAGATTACAGAAAGACAGTCTTTGGTAACTTGTAGAAGATGACAGAAAGGCAGTCTTTGGTAACTTGTAGAAGATGACAGAAAGGCAGTCTTTGGTAACTTGTAGAAGATGACAGAAAGGCAGCCTTTGGTAACTTGTAGAAGATGACAGAAAGGCAGCCTTTGGTAACTTGTAGAAGATGACAGAAAGGCAGCCTTTGGTAACTTGTAGAATATGACAGAAAGGCAGTCTTTGGTAATTTGTAGAAGATGACAGAAAGGTCTTTGGTAACTTGTAGAAGATGACAGAAAGGCAGCCTTTGGTAACTTGTAGAAGATGACAGAAAGGCAGCCTTTGGTAACTTGTAAAAGATGACAGAAAGGCAGCCTTTGGTAACTTGTAGAAGATGACAGAAAGGCAGCCTTTGGTAACTTGTAGAAGATGACAGAAAGGTCTTTGGTAACTTGTTGAAGATGACAGAAAGGCAGCCTTTGGTAATTTGTAGAAGATGACAGAAAGGCAGTCTTTGGTAACTTGTAGAAGATGACAGAAAAGCAGTCTTTGGTAACTTGTAGAAGATGACAACTGTGTGTCTGTAGTTGTATGAAGACTGTGTGTCTGTCTGTCTGTCTGTAGTTGTATGAAGACTCTGTGTGTCTGTCTGTTTGTCTGTAGTTGTATGAAGACTGTGTGTCTGTCTGTCTGTAGTTGTATGAAGACTGTGTGTCTGTCTGTAGTTGTATGAAGACTGTGTGTCTTTTTGTCTGTATACGTTGTATGAAGACTCTGTCTGTCTGTTTGTCTGTAGTTGTATGAAAACTGTGTGTGTCTGTCTGTCTGTAGTTGTATGAAGACTCTGTGTGTGTCTGTCTGTCTGTAGTTGTATGAAGACTGTGTGTCTGTCTGTCTGTAGTTGTATGAAGACTGTGTGTGTCTGTCTGTCTGTAGTTGTATGAAGACTGTCTGTCTGTTTGTCTGTAGTTGTATGAAGACTGTGTGTCTGTTTGTCTGTAGTTGTATGAAGACTGTGTGTCTGTCTGTAGTTGTATGAAGACTGTGTGTCTGTTTGTCTGTAGTTGTATGAAGACTCTGTGTCTGTCCGTTTGTCTGTAGTTGTATGAAGACTCTGTGTCTGTCCGTTTGTCTGTAGTTGTATGAAGACTCTGTGTCTGTTTGTCTGTAGTTGTATGAAGACTCTGTCTGTCTGTTTGTCTGTAGTTGTATGAAAACTGTGTGTGTCTGTCTGTCTGTAGTTGTATGAAGACTGTGTGTGTCTGTCTGTCTGTAGTTGTATGAAGACTGTGTGTCTGTTTGTCTGTAGTTGTATGAAGACTCTGTGTCTGTCCGTTTGTCTGTAGTTGTATGAAGACTGTGTGTCTGTTTGTCTGTAGTTGTATGAAGACTCTGTGTCTGTCCGTTTGTCTGTAGTTGTATGAAGACTCTGTGTGTCTGTTTGTCTGTAGTTGTATGAAGACTGTCTGTCCGTTTGTCTGTAGTTGTATGAAGACTTTGTGTCTGTCCGTTTGTCTGTAGTTGTATGAAGACTCTGCGTGAACCTCTCCTGGACGTGCAGTTGAAGGATCCCGACACTCTACCCTCCTCCCCTCTCAGAGACTTCGCTACAGACATCCTGGTATGATATCTCCTATGGCTTCTTTATACTTTCAACGACTGAATCCTTCAAACTAGGGGTGGACGGTATAAACGGTATGAATTTGCACTACGGTATGGATTTTGACTATACCTTCATACCTTGTGACCGGTAGACTGGAGCAGCTAGTCACAGCAGTAGCAATGACGTTAACGTTACTTGAGGATTCACTCAACGTTTGCAGTCGTCGATGCATAGTGTTTAATTGTACTGAGTTTTTCTCCACTTGCTCACGGACCTTGCCATATAGTTTGGGCATTTCAATTTGGCTAAGGAGGCTGAGAGGAGACTTGCTTTAGCGCAGCAACGGGCTAACGTTAGCCGCTAAGCTAAGGTTCTAACATGACTCCGCGGCACCAGTTTCATTAGTGAGGGGGGGGGGGGGGTATATTGACGAGGCTTGACAACAGTAATACAAGAGTACAGTAATAGCTGCCAGTGTTTTACCCCTTCAGAAGCATTTATATAGACATTTTAAGATAAATGAATATACCGTGATATATACTGTTACCGTCTATGCTTCAAATTATACCGTGATATAAATTTTAGACCGTCCAGCCCTAAACAAACAACCATAATAAGTCAATGTTTTGTTCATGTTGTCCGTTTGATGTTTTCAAACGTCGTCATTTTAAGACTATTGTTCTATTACATTCTATTCTATTATTTCCATCTTGTTTTTCTTTGGTGTGTGTGTGTGTGTGTGTGTGTGTGTATGTGTGCACGCTGTCTGTAGAACACTCTGACAGACATCGGGGAGTCTCTCCCTAACCTGCTGTTCCACCCCCTGCTGAGGAGGAAGGAGGTACCAGGCTTCCTGGAGGAGGAGGTACGCTACCCTAAAGACTCCCTGGCCAACCTGGCCCACCTCCTGTATGTCCACCACCTGGCTATGAACCACTACCCTGCTGTCTACAGGTGAGACTAGCTATGAACCACTACCCTGCTGTCTACAGGTGAGACTAGCTATGAACCACTACCATGCTGTCTACAGGTAAGACTAGCTATGAACCACTACCCTGCTGTCTACAGGTAAGACTAGCTATGAACCACTACCATGCTGTCTACAGGTAAGACTAGCTATGAACCACTACCCTGCTGTCTACAGGTAAGACTAGCTATGAACCACTACCATGCTGTCTACAGGTAAGACTAGCTATGAACCACTACCATGCTGTCTACAGGTAAGACTAGCTATGAACCACTACCCTGCTGTCTACAGGTAAGACTAGCTATGAACCACTACCCTGCTGTCTACAGGTAAGACTAGCTATGAACCACTACCCCGCTGTCTACAGGTGAGACTAGCTATGAACCACTACCCCGCTGTCTACAGGTAAGACTAGCTATGAACCACTACCCCGCTGTCTACAGGTGAGACTAGCTATGAACCACTACCCTGCTGTCTACAGGTGAGACTAGCTATGAACCACTACCCTGCTGTCTACAGGTGAGACTAGCTATGAACCACTACCCTGCTGTCTACAGGTGAGACTAGCTATGAACCACTACCCCGCTGTCTACAGGTGAGACTAGCTATGAACCACTACCCCGCTGTCTACAGGTGAGACTAGCTATGAACCACTACCCTGCTGTCTACAGGTAAGACTAGCTATGAACCACTACCCTGCTGTCTACAGGTGAGACTAGCTATGAACCACTACCCCGCTGTCTACAGGTGAGACTAGCTATGAACCACTACCCTGCTGTCTACAGGTAAGACTAGCTATGAACCACTACCCTGCTGTCTACAGGTAAGACTGGGGAAACTTAAATGTGAGTCAATAGGGGCCGTTAGCATGTCTTTGGACAAGACGAGTTGTTCTGAAGGATCTATCAGGGTCATGTTCACAAAGTCTCCAGTCTTTGCTGCAGCTCTAGGAAAATAAATGGACTACTAACATGACATGAGAGGTCTATTGTCATAATGACATGAGAGGTCTATTGTCATAATGACATGAGAGTTCTATTGTCATAATGACATGAGAGGTCTATTGTCATAATGACATGAGGTCTATTGTCATAATGACATGAGGTATATTGTCATAATGACATGAGGTATATTGTCATAATGACATGAGGTCTATTGTCATAATGACATGAGGGGTCTATTGTCATAATGACATGAGAGGTCTATTGTCATAATGGCATGAGAGGTCTATTGTCATAATGACATGAGGTCTATTGTCATAATGGCATGAGAGGTCTATTGTCATAATGACATGAGGTCTATTGTCATAATGACATGAGGTCTATTGTCATAATGCTTTTTCTCTTCTTGAATGCCACTTGTGTGTTTTGGATGGAGTGTGAAATGCAGTCTGTGATTGTGAGTCTAACATTGTGTCCGTGTCTCCAGCTCTGTGTACGTTCTCCGCTGTAACATGGAGCACGTCAACCATCTCCTCTGCAGGTACGTTCATCTCTACTGTTCTGTGAGCCTGGAGGTTATACATGTATGTTGAAGCCGTTTCTGTGATTAACATGTTTAGCTTGGAGGTTATACATGTATGTTGAAGCCGTTTCTGTGATTAACATGTTTATTAATATGTTACAACATTTGACCCGTTCGCCTTTTGTTGTTTTTTGTAGAATTGAAGAATCACGGATTCAGAAAGGACTGGTAAGACTGTTATAGACTATTAAAGGACTGGTGAGACTGTTGAAGACTATTAAAGGACTGGTAAGACTGTTAAAGACTATTAAAGGACTAGTGAGACTGTTAAAGACTATTAAAGGACTGGTGAGACTGTTAAAGACTTAAAGGACTGGTAAGACTGTTAAAGACTTAAAGGACTGGTAAGACTGTTAAAGACTTAAAGGACTGGTAAGACTGTTAAAGACTATTAAAGGACTAGTGAGACTGTTAAAGACTATTAAAGGACTGGTGAGACTGTTAAAGACTTAAAGGACTGGTGAGACTGTTAAAGACTTAAAGGACTGGTAAGACTGTTAAAGACTATTAAAGGACTAGTGAGACTGTTAAAGACTTAAAGGACTGGTGAGACTGTTAAAGACTTAAAGGACTGGTGAGACTGTTAAAGACTTAAAGGACTGGTGAGACTGTTAAAGACTATTAAAGGACTAGTGAGACTGTTAAAGACTATTAAAGGACTGGTGAGACTGTTAAAGAATTAAAGGACTGGTGAGACTGTTAAAGACTATTAAAGGACTGGTGAGACTGTTAAAGACTTAAAGGACTGGTGAGACTGTTAAAGACTATTAAAGGACTGGTGAGACTGTTAAAGACTTAAAGGACTGGTAAGACTGTTAAAGACTATTAAAGGACTGGTAAGACTGTTAAAGACTATTAAAGGACTGGTGAGCCTGTTAAAGACTTAAAGCACGGATAATACTGTTAAAGACTATTAAAGGACTGGTAAGACTGTTAAAGACTATTAAAGGACTGGTGAGCCTGTTAAAGACTTAAAGGACTGGTAAGACTGTTAAAGACTTAAAGGACTGGTGAGACTGTTAAAGACTTAAAGGACTGGTAAAGACTATTAAAGGACTGTTAAAGACTATTAAAGGACTGGTGAGACTGTTAAAGACTTAAAGGACTGTTAAAGACTATTAAAGGACTGTTAAAGACTATTAAAGGACTGGTAAGACTGTTAAAGACTTAAAGGACTGTTAAAGACTATTAAAGGACTGGTGAGACTGTTAAAGACTTAAAGGACTGTTAAAGACTATTACGGACTGTTAAAGACTATTAAAGGACTGTTAAAGACTATTAAAGGACTATTAAAGACTATTAAAGGACTGGTAAGACTGTTAAAGACTATTAAAGGACTGTTAAAGACTATTAAAGGACTGGTGAGACTGTTAAAGACTTAAAGGACTGTTAAAGACTATTAAAGGACTGGTGAGACTGTTAAAGACTATTAAAGGACTGGTGAGACTGTTAAAGACTTAAAGGACTGTTAAAGACTATTAAGGACTGTTAAAGGACTGTTAAAGACTATTAAAGGACTGTTAAAGACTGTTAAAGACTATTAAAGGACTGTTAAAGACTATTAAAGGACTGGTGAGACTGTTAAAGACTTAAAGGACTGTTAAAGACTATTAAAGGACTGGTGAGACTGTTAAAGACTATTAAAGGACTGGTGAGACTGTTAAAGACTTAAAAGGACTGTTAAAGACTATTAAAGGACTGGTGAGACTGTTAAAGACTATTAAAGGACTGGTGAGACTGTTAAAGACTATTAAAGGACTGGTGAGACTGTTAAAGACTAAAGGACTGGTGAGACTGTTAAAGACTTAAAGGACTGGTAAGACTGTTAAAGACTATTAAAGGACTGGTGAGACTGTTAAAGACTTAAAGGACTGGTGAGACTGTTAAAGACTTAAAGGACTGGTGAGACTGTTAAAGACTATTAAAGGACTGGTAAGACTGTTAAAGACTATTAAAGGACTGGTAAGACTGTTAAAGACTATTAAAGGACTGGTGAGACTGTTAAAGACTTAAAGGACTGGTGAGACTGTTAAAGACTATTAAAGGACTGGTGAGACTGTTAAAGACTTAAAGGACTGGTGAGACTGTTAAAGACTATTAAAGGACTGGTGAGACTGTTAAAGACTATTAAAGGACTGTTAAAGACTTAAAGGACTGGTGAGACTGTTAAAGACTATTAAATGACTGTTAAAGACTTAAAGGACTGGTAAGACTGTTAAAGACTATTAAAGGACTGGTAAGACTGTTAAAGACTATTAAAGGACTGTTAAAGACTTAAAGGACTGGTAAGACTGTTAAAGACTATTAAAGGACTGGTAAGACTGTTAAAGACTATTAAAGGACTGGTGAGACTGTTAAAGACTTAAAGGACTGGTGAGACTGTTAAAGACTATTAAAGGACTGGTGAGACTGTTAAAGACTATTAAAGGACTGGTGAGACTGTTAAAGACTTAAAGGACTGGTGAGACTGTTAAAGACTTAAAGGACTGTTAAAGACTATTAAAGGACTGGTAGGACTGTTAAAGACTATTAAAGGACTGGTAAGACTGTTAAAGACTATTAAAGGACTGGTGAGACTGTTAAAGACTTAAAGGACTGTTAAAGACTATTAAGGGACTGGTAGGACTGTTAAAGACTATTAAAGGACTGGTAAGACTGTTAAAGACTATTAAAGGACTGGTGAGACTGTTAAAGACTATTAAAGGACTGGTGAGACTGTTAAAGACTATTAAAGGACTGGTAGGACTGTTAAAGACTATTAAAGGACTGGTAAGACTGGTAAAAACTATTAAAGGACTGGTGAGACTGTTAAAGACTTAAAGGACTGGTGAGACTGTTAAAGACTATTAAAGGACTGGTAAGACTTAAAGACTATTAAAGGACTGGTGAGACTGTTAAAGACTTAAAGGACTGGTGAGACTGTTAAATACTATTAAAGGACTGGTGAGACTGTTAAAGACTTAAAGGACTGTTAAAGACTATTAAAGGACTGGTAGGACTGTTAAAGACTATTAAAGGACTGGTAGGACTGTTAAAGACTATTAAAGGACTGGTAAGACTGTTAAAGACTATTAAAGGACTGGTGAGACTGTTAAAGACTATTAAAGGACTGGTGAGACTGTTAAAGACTATTAAAGGACTGGTAGGACTGTTAAAGACTATTAAAGGACTGTTAAAGACTATTAAAGGACTGGTAAGACTGTTAAAAACTATTAAAGGACTGGTGAGACTAGGCTTGGACGGTATGACGGTATTACGGTATACCAGGGTATTTAGAAATCCTGACGGTATTGAAAATCAATACCGTCAAAATCACAGATGCGTTTCAGTTTCTATTACACTGAAACGGAGTTTTGACATGGACGGCATTGGTTGTAGTGCACACACAGCACGCGCCAGCAGAGGTCGAGACCAGTCCTCACTAGTGGAGCGAGCACACGCAGAGCTGGTTGTTGGAAATTAAATGAGACACGCTTACCGTTGCTGGTGCTGCGGGCTACCGTTCTGAGAGCTAACGTTACTAGTACTAGGGTGCTGCAGGCTAACTGGCTACCGTTCTGAGAGCTAACGTTACTAGTACTAGGGTGCTGCAGGCTAACTGGCTACCGTTCTGAGAGCTAACGTTACTAGTACTAGGGTGCTGCAGGCTAACTGGCTACCGTTCTGAGAGCTAACGTTACTAGTACTAGGATGCTGCGGGCTTCTGGCTACCGTTCTGAGAGCTAACTCTACTAGTACTAGGATGCTGCGGGCTTCTGGCTACCGTTCTGAGAGCTAACGATAGTAGCACTAGGATGCTACGGGCTTCTGGCTACCGTTCTGAGAGCTAACGATAGTAACATAGGATGCTGCAGGCTTCTGGCTACCGTTCTGAGAGCTAACGATAGTAGCACTAGAATGCTGCGGGCTAACAGTCATACCGTCATATACCGTATACCGGGGTATTATGTCAGCATGGTATGACGGTATGAAAAAAATGATACCGCCCAAGCCTAGGTGAGACTGTTAAAGACTATTAAAGGACTATTAAAGGACTGGTGAGACTGTTAAAGACTATTAAAGGACTGGTGAGACTGTTAAAGACTTAAAGGACTGGTGAGACTGTTAAAGACTAAAGGACTGGTGAGAATGTTAAAGACTATTAAAGGACTGGTGAGACTGTTAAAGACTATTAAAGGACTGTTAAAGACTATTAAAGGACTGGTAGGACTGTTAAAGACTATTAAAGGACTGGTAAGACTGTTAAAGACTATTAAAGGACTGGTGAGACTGTTAAAGGACTGGTGAGAGGATGAAGACCAGAAAAAGACTTCCGTCTTGTTTACATAAGGGTCCTCCATTTTCAATTCATCAAGAATTATCCGTATGAGTAACAAGCTCAGAGATGAAAGTGGAGAACTCGTATTTAAAAAAAAAAAAAAAAAAAAAAAAGGGAGTAAGGGCCCGGAGGACGATAAAGGACAGCCATTACAAAGGATGCAGTGGAGCTTAGAACAAGCTAAGAGAGGCGAACAATGAGGCCAAACTAAACTGAATTTAGAGACTACTGGAGGCTACGGTATGTAGCCAACCGGAGATTGGCTTAAGTGCATTTCCCTTAGTGTTGGCGTGTTCCTTTAAGTTAACAGATATAATAAGGTGGACGTGAGACCAAACTAGCAATAAACTAACATCATCTGGGAGCATTCAGTCTGTCAGACGCTTCCGTCTTCTTCTTCTCTACTTTATCTGGCAGCATTCAGTCTGTCAGACGTCACGCTTCTGTCTTCTTCTCTGCTTTATCACAGGTGACGGGAGGAAATGTGGACCCCCCCCCACAGTCACCAATCAATCAAATCGCCCAGTAACTATTGGCTGGTGTAGTATTTAATAGGCTGTGTGTCTTCCTGTCTCTAGGAGTTGTATGAGCAGAGTCTGGTTAGGATGGAGGACGGTAGTCTGACGGTAGACCTGCTGGAAATCAAAGTGTTCACCAGTGTCCCTGAGGTAAACCAACCTTCTGTTATCTGCCCGTTATTCTTAAGGGGGAACTATCTTATAAATGGCCTTTTTCAGTGTTTAGCATTGTTTCCTAGCTATGTGGACTTATATTAATAGGATCTATGTCTCTAATTATCATATTGGCGCATTCTTTCAATTCTCCTCTCACAATATTCACCCTCACTGAACTGAGTCATCTGAAAATGTGTATATCTGTGATGTCAGAGATTTCTCAGCTGCATAATAATGTGGCAGTTGATGTGGCAGTTGCCACCAGGCCACACAGTGGTTGGAGCCCAGCCTCAAAACGGCTTAAGATATTGAGGTAGAAAAATGCTGTTTTTGAGTACTTGATTAGAAATACAAAACAATGAATTTTTTTTGAAAAAAACCTTACAGAGGTGTTCCATAGACTCACATGAATTGTGTAAAAGTGCCCAAATAGTGAAAGAAATAGTAAAATAGTTCCCCTTTAACACTTTGAGCGCCATAGGTTAATTCCGTATTAGTCCCTTGAATGCCACCATCGCCGCCAATGTTAACGTTAATATCGCCTAATCTGGGGAGCTCCAGTAGCTCACCACGTACCGCGAGTGCTATTTCAGCGCCGTGGACAACCGTGCTCGTCACGGATCTGGGGCTGAGCGCGTTCGAATCCCGGACGGCAGCCGTGCCTTTCCCAGAGTGTCTTCCCCCCCATCTGAACCCTTTCAGCCTGCTTCTGTCGGTCGAACTTGACCAAGTATGAATGCGAAGAAAAAGCGATAAACGCTAAAAGAACCAGCCGACTGGTCAAAGTTAAAAAAAAAAAAAATCGCCTAATCTATGTTTTAAATTATGGCTATGTGTCTAATCTGCCCGTCGCTTATCAAATAATCATTTTCCAGTCAACATTGGCAAAACAGATTGGTTTTTTATCGCTTCATTTCCGTTTGATAGCATTTTGAAAATCACCCGTTTTCCGGGGAAAAACAACCCATTCTATGATAATCTCCTTTTACTGGAATATTCCAGAACGTTGTTATTTGTCGGCCTATTTATGAATCGTTTTCAAATAAACGCTAGATGATCGATAGTATATGTGTGCGCACGCACATTCGTGCCGCGCGCTGATAATAGCTGCTCTCATTTCCTGATCGCTTTTACAGTGAAACAGCAATATCACATATCACATAAACGCTTATATCTCTGTGAAAACGAGTCTGATTATCCTAACACTGATAACATAGATTCCTTACCTGACATCAGATGGTATCCAAATGGGATATTCCAATTCCTGATCACCATTCGAAAAAATCGATAAGTGTATAGATCCAACGTGATACAGTAGGAACTCATGATCCGCGCGGCTCAGAGGCTCCAGAATGAACTCTGGTAGACCTCGGCTGCATCAGTGAGAAGTAAAATGTGGAGTCAGAAATCCGTTCTCCCATTCACTTTCATTGAGTCCATTCCAAAAGGGTGATTTACCATCTGGGAGACGATAGGGGGCACTTTTTTCAGATCTGAGCGGCGGCGGTCCATGGATCTCCAACGGTAGACTCGCGTGATGCAATATGATTTCAGATTTTTTTTTAAATACCCGAGAATACTCGGGCGTGGCACTCAACGGTCGGGGCGTAAACCCGAATATTCTCGGACGTGGCACTCAAAGTGTTAAGGCCTGTATTATCCTTTTGGTTGTTCATTCACCGGTTTAAGTTTGTCATAATGTAGGCTTGCATTTAACTGAATTACATTATGGAAATACACATTTCCCGACGAACTAATGTCCTGACATGTTGTGTCATGGTTCTGACATGTTGCTGTGTCATGGTTCTGACATGTTGCTGTGTCATGGTTCTGACATGTTGCTGTGTCATGGTTCTGACATGTTGTGTCATGGTTCTTCTGACATGTTTTGCTGCGTCATTATTCTGACATGTTGTCATGATTCTTTTACGTTTTTGTTCTCTTTCCAGAACTTGGTGAAGGTGATGACATTGTGTCTAGCACATCATTTGGTGAGTTGACATGAGGGCCCCTGAATCCATAGACTGCATTCTAGAACCCTTTCTCACTGTACCAAGACTGCATTCTAGAACCCTTTCTCACTGTACCGAGACTGTATTCTAGAACCCTTTCTCACTGTACCGAGACTGTATTCTAGAACCCTTTCTCACTGTTCTGAGACTGTATTCTAGAACCCTTTCTCACTGTACTGAGACTGCATTCTAGAACCCTTTCTCACTGTACCGAGACTGTATTCTAGAACCCTTTCTCACTGTACTGAGACTGCATTCTGGAACCCTTTCTCACTGTTCTGAGACTGTATTCTAGAACCCTTTCTCACTGTTCTGAGACTGTATTCTAGAACCCTTTATCACTGTACTGTGACTGTATTCTAGAACCCTTTCTCACTGTACCAAGACTGTATTCTAGAACCCTTTCTCACTGTACTGAGACTGTATTCTAGAACCCTTTCTCACTGTTCTGAGACTGTATTCTAGAACCCTTTCTCACTGTACCGAGACTGTATTCTAGAACCCTTTCTCACTGTACCGAG
This sequence comes from Notolepis coatsorum, assembly GCF_963971535.1. Taxonomy (NCBI): domain Eukaryota; kingdom Metazoa; phylum Chordata; class Actinopteri; order Aulopiformes; family Paralepididae; genus Notolepis; species Notolepis coatsorum. Next base: position 17,963,191 of record NC_140168.1, on the reverse strand, counting down.
ACTGTATTCTAGAACCCTTTCTCGCTGTACCGAGACTATTCTAGAACCCTTTCTCACTGTACCGAGACTGTATTCTAGAACCCTTTCTCACTGTACTGAGACTGTATTCTAGAACCTTTTCTCACTGTACTGAGACTGTATTCTAGAACCCTTTCTCACTGTACCGAGACTGTATTCTAGAACCCTTTCTCACTGTACCAAGACTGTATTCTAGAACCTTTTCTCACTGTAATGAGACTGTATTCTAGAACCCTTTCTCACTGTACCGAGACTGCATTCTAGAACCCTTTCTCACTGTACCGAGACTGTATTCTAGAACCTTTTCTCACTGTACCGAGACTGTATTCTAGAACCCTTTCTCACTGTACTGAGACTGCATTCTAGAATATAAACAGTGTAAAAAATAAAAAGTCCTGCTTTGTCCGTTTCCGTGAATTACCACAGGAAGTTAAAAGTGTACTACAGGTGCTCATCAACAGCAGCATCTACAGTGACTGATGTCTTCTCATTGTAGGCGTGTCCGTTTTGATCTTCCAGTACTGTAACGTTAGGTCAAAGCACTGTTATTCTGTGCTTGTTGACATGTTTACTTGTTGACATGTTGACATCGATAGGTTTCACATGTTAAGGGTTTGTTGTCGTGGTGTGATTGACTTGTTGACTTGTTGACAGAGGATCAGAGGTCTGAAGCTGCTACAGCTGAGCATCGATAAGTTTGACCTGGAGGCCAAGTACAAGTTTTTCCAGTAAGTCATGAAAACTTACGTATAAGATACATACATGTTTAACTGTATCATTCTTATTTAACTGTACTGTACCATACTTATTTAACTGTACCATACTTATTTAACTGTACCATTCTTATTGAATTGTACCATACTTATTTAACTGTACCATACTTATTTAACTACCATACTTATTTAACTGTACCATACTTATTTAACTGTACCATTCTTATTTAACTGTACCATACTTATTTAACTGTACCATACTTATTTAACTGTACCATACTTATTTAACTGTACCATTCTTATTTAACTGTACCATACTTATTTAACTGTACCGTACTTATTTAACTGTACCATACTTATTTAACTACCATACTTATTTAACTGTACCATTCTTATTTAACTGTACCATACTTATTTAACTGTACCATTCTTATTGAATTGTACCATACTTATTTAACTGTACCGTACTTATTTAACTGTACCATACTTATTTAACTACCATACTTATTTAACTGTACCATTCTTATTTAACTGTACCATACTTATTTAACTGTACCATTCTTATTTAACTGTACCATACTTATTTAACTGTACCATTCTTATTTAACTGTACTTCTTATTTAACTGTACCATACTTATTTAACTGTACCATTATTATTATTGTGCATCATTTGACCAATAGAGCAGGGGATAAGTCATATTGTGCATCATTTGACCAATAGAGCAGGGGATAAGTCATATTGTCCATCATTTGACCAATAGAGCAGGGGATAAGTCATATTGTCCATCATTTGACCAATAGAGCAGGGGATAAGTCATATTGTGCATCATTTGACCAATAGAGCAGGGGATAAGTCATATTGTCCATCCTGTTTCAGGTGTATGCTGAAGATCAGTCATCATTCAGGGGTCGAAGGTTACATCATCAAAAATATCAGAAACCAAATCGACTTCTCTCTGAAGGTAAGGTGACGGTGTGAGTGTGAAGTCTCAGCACTGGAGTGGCTGGGTAGTGTAGAGGTAGGGCTGGCTGTCACTAACGATTATTTTGTTATTTTAGTTATTTGATTAATCTGTTAATTATTTGATTGATTAGTCTATTCATCTAAACGATTAATTCTATTTGCAATTCAATATTTCAAAATGTTTAACAAGTATCCTAATCATTAAAAAAAAAAGAAGAAAAAAACTACCAGCCAGAGATTTTTTACCAAAAATTAGAAATAGCTTTTTAGTAGGGATGCTCGATATTGGCTTTTTTACCGATACCGATATACCGATATTGTCCAACACTTAATTTCCGATACCGATATCAACCGATACCGATATATGCAGGCCCCCCCCCCCCCAAAACGGAATCATTTCAGGTAATTAACATTACATATCTCTTGTTGTGGAATTAACACAACATTATGCATACTTTTGACAATAAATAAAATCAGAATTTGTTCTTACTTGCTTGCCTGGGTAAATAAAGGTTATAGAAATGTAAAAAAAAAACGATACAGATATTTTCCGATATCATATTTTAATGCCAATATCGGTAGGCCGATAATATCGGACATCCCTACTTTTTAGTATATTCCATGAATTTATTGTGTGTTATCTCTCCACTCCATGCCATGGTAGTGCTTGTACCAGCACAGGAGATACGATTAAAATGTATTTTTTTTATATATATAGGCTATATACATATTTGAATCAATATCTTGCTTTTAAATAAAATAGGCTCAGGAATCAAATCAAATCAAACTTATTTGTAAGGCCCGACAACACACGTTAATGTCCCCATGGGCCGGACACCTCTTCTTTAAATAAGTCAAGAACAAAACAAGAACACCATAAAGTCCAAAACATTTAAAATAAATGCAACACTCCCAGACATACCCCACGCGAAGGTAACAGGGACGGGGGTTAGAGAGTTCATGTCATGGTGACAGTAGAATCATAGTATATAAGAAAATTGTGAAATTGAGTAATAGATAGAACTACTGCAAGCAGGCGGCTAGGTGGCGCAGTGGGCAAGGCGCTCGCCACCAACGCAGGAGACGCTGGGTTCGAGCCCAGCTCTCGGCGTTGCTACCAGCCTGGCTGGTCGTTCATACTAATACAATTGGCAGTATTAGGGGGTGGGAAGCTGGTGGGTGGGGATCGGACGTTGTGGACAGCGACTCCTACAGGTCGGTTGGTGCGCCTGCGCAGTAGAATCAGGAAGCGACGAGGGCGGCGTGTCCCTCCCACACAGACCCCCGCCGCTGAGAGATCGCGCTGTACAGGTGAAAAGATGCGACGGCTGCCTCCTCGAGTACCGGAGGAGGGGACACGTGATGTAAGGCTTCGTCCACATTGCAGCCGACCTGTGGGAGGCATGGCCTAACAGCGTTCGAGACAGGGGAGGGTAGAATTGGACAATACGAAATTGGGGAAGGGAGAAAAAATTGAAAATGGGGAGAAAAAGTAGATAAAAAAAAAAAAAAGTTCAGCACTGCAGGCCAGACAGAAGGCGGTATGAAGCTGTTCCATGGGACAGGTTGAGACAGAGGTTAAAATAGACATCCTAACTAAACTAGACAGATTAATCTAAGGGTCAGTCCCCGACCAGGTGAGATCAGGGAAGGTTGAAGGAGAGAGAGAAAAGATGGGTCTTAAGCAGGGATTTAAAAGCTTCGACAGAGCAGGCGCCCCTGACGACGGCAAGTAATTTGTTCCACAGGTAGGGAGCGCAAAGGCCGGCGGATTTCTTTTTAACCCTAGGAATCGATAGAAGCCCCGCATTTTGTGAGCGCAGAGCACGAGCGTCGCGAGTATCGAGAGATGAGGTCGGATAGATGGAGCGGTGCAAGCCCATTTAAAATGTTGTAGGTGAGGAGTAGCACTAGAGTGGCTGGGTAGTGTAGAGGTCTAAACACTAGAGTGGCTGGGTAGTGTAGAGGTCTAAACACTAGAGTGGCTGGGTAGTGTAGAGGTCTAAACACTAGAGTGGCTGGGTAGTGTAGAGGTCTAAACACTAGAGTGGCTGGGTAGTGTAGAGGTCTAAACACTAGAGTGGCTGGGTAGTGTAGAGGTCTAAACACTAGAGTGGCTGGGTAGTGTAGAGGTCTAAACACTAGAGTGGCTGGGTAGTGTAGAGGTCTAAACACTAGAGTGGCTGGGTAGTGTAGAGGTCTAAACACTAGAGTGGCTGGGTAGTGTAGAGGTCTAAACACTAGAGTGGCTGGGTAGTGTAGAGGTCTGTATAATATATAGTATGAAAATATCTTGCTTGGGTTGGTTATCATTGATTTTAGATTGATCATAATGATGCATGTACTATGCAGTTTGATTATTTTAAAAGATTGGACATTATCTCTCTCTTCTCTGTCTCTGTCTCTCCCTCTCTCTCTCTTCTGTCTCCTCTCTGTGTCTCTCGGTCTATCCCTCTCTCTCTTCTCCGTCTCCTCTCTGTGTCTCTCTCTCCCTCCCTCTCCCTGTCTCTCTCTTCTCTGCCTCCTCTCCGTGTCTCTCTCTCCTCTCTGTCTCCCTCCCTCTCTCTGTCTCCTCTGTGTGTGTCTCTCTCTCTCTCTCTCTCTCTCTCTCTCTCTCTCTGTCTCTCCCTCCCTCCCTCTCCCTGTCTCTCTCTTCTCTGCCTCCTCTCCGTGTCTCTCTCTCCTCTCTGTCTTCCTCTCTCTCTCTCTCCCTCCCTCTCTCTCTCCCTGTCTCTCTTCTCTGCCTCCTCTCCGTGTCTCTCTCTCCTCTCTGTCTCCCTCCCTCTCTCTCTTGTGTGTCTCTCTCTCCCTCCCTCTCCCTCTCCCTCTCCCTCTCCCTCTCCCTCTCCCTCTCTCTCTCTCTCTCTCTCTCTCTCTCTCTCTCTCTCGCTCTCGCTCTCGCTCTCGCTCGCTCTCTCTCTCTCCTCTCTGTCTCCCTCCCTCTGTCTCCTCTGTGTGTGTCTCTCTCTCCCTCCCTCCCTCTCCCTCTCTCTCTCTCTCTCTCTCTCTCTCTCTCTCTCTCTCTCTCTCTCTCTCTCTCTCTCTCTCTCTCTCTCTCTCTCTCTCTCTCTCTCTCTCTCTCTCAGCCAGGCAACAGTAATGAGTGGTTCCAAGGCTCTCAGCTCCTCCCACTCCTGCGTCAGGTCTTCTGTCTCCCCGACGGCCCGGAGACGGACCTGCTACATAACCTGGACAGGTCAGGGGTCAGGGGTCACACACGGTGACGGATAAACATGTTAAACTCTTAATATCACGACGAGCCAGGAAAAAACACAAACTAGATGTTTAGGTGTAAAAACGATGTGTTTATGTTGACATGTTGTGTTGTTGTTGTTCTTCCCAGACTGATGGAGGCTCTCACCCTGCTGCGCTACCTGGTGATCAGAGACAAGGAGACGGACAACCAGGTACTGACCCAGTTACACACAACCAGGTACTGACACAGTTACAGACAACCAGGTACTGACACAGTTACAGACAACCAGGTACTGACCCAGTTACAGACAACCAGGTACTGACCCAGTTACAGACAACCAGGTACTGACCCAGTTACAGACAACCAGTTACAGACAACCAGGTACTGACTCAGTTACAGACAACCAGGTACTGACCCAGTTACAGACAACCAGGTACTGACACAGTTACAGACAACCAGGTACTGACCCAGTTACAGACAACCAGGTACTGACACAGTTACAGACAACCAGGTACTGACCCAGTTACAGACAACCAGGTACTGACCCAGTTACAGACAACCAGGTACTGACCCAGTTACAGACAACCAGGTACCGACACAGTTACAGACAACCAGCGCGCGTTTTTCAACCGTGGGGGCACCAATAGGGCACATCCTCTAATTTCTTTCACTCAAAAGGGCACTTAAGCGCGCGTTTTTCAACCGTGGGGGCACCAATAGGGCACATCCTCTCATTTCTTTCACTCAAAAGGGCACTTTAGCGTGCGTTTTTCAACCGTGGGGGCACCAATAGGGCACATCCTCTTATTTCTTTTACTCAAAAGGGCACTTAAGTGTGCGTTTTTCAACCGTGGGGGCACCAATAGGGCACATCCTCTCATTTCTTTCACTCAAAAGGGCACTTTAGCGTGCGTTTTTCGACCGTGGTCGCCCCCCCTGCCCCCCCCCCCCCCCCCCCTGAGTCCGCCAGTGCAACCAGGTACTGACACAGAATATGCTATTTAAAAGAAATCTCAACCAATCAATTGGTCGGAAAAGTTACAGACTCCCAGTTGACCAAGGTTTTCATTGGTTGAAGAACTCTACTCAAATGAGCCGTACAGGATAATGTAACTGTCTCCTCCTGGCTGTTCAGACAGGATAATGTAACCGTCTCCTCCTGGCTGTTCAGACAGGATAATGTAACCGTCTCCTCCTGGCTGTTCAGACAGGATAATGTAACTGTCTCCTCCTGGCTGTTCAGACAGGATAATGTAACCGTCTCCTCCTGGCTGTTCAGACAGGATAATGTAACCGTCTCCTCCTGGCTGTTCAGACAGGATAATGTAACCGTCTCCTCCTGGCTGTTCAGACAGGATAATGTAACCGTCTCCTCCTGGCTGTTCAGACAGGATAATGTAACCGTCTCCTCCTGGCTGTTCAGACAGGATAATGTAACTGTCTCCTCCTGGCTGTTCAGACAGGATAATGTAACTGTCTCCTCCTGGCTGTTCAGACAGGATAATGTAACTGTCTCCTCCTGGCTGTTCAGACAGGATAATGTAACTGTCTCCTCCTGGCTGTTCAGACAGGATAATGTAACTGTCTCCTCCTGGCTGTTCAGACAGGATAATGTAACCGTCTCCTCCTGGCTGTTCAGACAGGATAATGTAACTGTCTCCTCCTGGCTGTTCAGACAGGATAATGTAACCGTCTCCTCCTGGCTGTTCAGACAGGATAATGTAACCGTCTCCTCCTGGCTGTTCAGACAGGATAATGTAACCGTCTCCTCCTGGGTGTTCAGACAGGATAATGTAACCGTCTCCTCCTGGCTGTTCAGACAGGATAATGTAACCGTCTCCTCCTGGCTGTTCAGACAGGATAATGTAACGTCTCCTCCTGGCTGTTCAGACAGGATAATGTAACTGTCTCCTCCTGGGTGTTCAGACAGGGGTCTGGACGGAGCTGTACAGGATCCAGGACTCCTTCATGAAGCCTCTGCGTGTCGGAGTCAACATGTCCAGAGCTCACTATGACATGGAGCTGGAGAAGACTCTGCGGAGCAAGAGGACCAATGTCAAAGGTCAGACACTTCTTCTACATCCTGTGTGTTGGGGAGGACCTCCTCTAAGGACCTCCTGTTTGTCTTGTTAAAGTTGCCCTTCACTTGAATACATGTTTTTATGGTTAACTCCTCTTGGAAGTCAGAATACACACGTGTTTAAATAGCATGGATTAAGGCATATGACCTGTCCTTTGACTATACATATTGTTATTCACAGCTCAATGAAATTATAAGGTATTGCTATTTCTTCGTCTACATTATTTCATTGAGCTGTAATTAACACAACACAAGGATTCAATGTGCCAGATGACATCACAGGTGGCCATATTCAAACCAATTTACTCCCAATGACTGTCAAACTAAATGAATGTGTGCAAAACTTTAGAGTTTTTGGATGTCATAAATCAGCATTGTTTTTTTGGTGAAGTTCCCCTTTAACACATTGGGCGCCAGCCATTAGCCGGGTCCCGTTGTAGCTATGCCACGCTTTAAAGATAGGAGTGCGTCACCTTGTTTGTAGAGCTATATCTATATTCTATATTATAGCTATGGGGACAATACTATGGTCATTTGATAGTGACTTTCCTCCAGCCAAGATGCAAAAAAGAGATAGTTTTTCCATGCATACCGTAAATACTCTAATAGTGGAGGGTACTCGAATAAAGGACGGGCCTCTTATATAAGCCGGGGGTTTGATACATGCAGACAAATACATGCCGGCTTCCAAGACAAGGTCGCAAAAAAAAGTATTTTTTTTCGTGCCGTGATATAGAATGAGAAACTCTTGCCAATGCAAATTAAGTGCTGCCTCTCTCTAGTCTACACTGACTACATTAACCCTTTAATCGCCAATGACGTGTTTAGACGTCATTCCTCGCCATACGTAATCTGCCAATGATGTCGTACAGCGTCTTTGAGATCAATATTTCAAAAATCTGTCATGGCAATCATATTTCACCCACGGAGACTTGACGGGTGCTGTGTAGAGCTCCTCTCAACTCTCCAACGGTGCAAGACCGCCATCTGGTGGCCGATCGGCGAGGTGCCAAAACCGGAAGTGAGCGGCCGGAAGTGGTGCTCACCCATATTTTGTGGGACTCCAGCTTGATACACTGGATAGCGATCCGTTGCCAATAACTCGATAAACAACATGATTTGGACGTATATAGTATTATACAACCTGGAACTGGACCAACAAGATCAACATCCCATAATAACGATCTTTTTGCTCCAGTAGCATCCCCCATCGCTACGAGGAAGCTGCGGTGAGTTTCAGCGTGTTTGATTATTATTGTCCATACAAACTGCTCTGATCTATGTATCACCCATACTACATAAATGATTTAATGTCGGCCATGGACTTATAACCACCCCCCCCCCCCCCACTCCGGGCACCAGCAGATGATAAATCATAACGTCTAGGACCACGTACAGTTGACATTTTTAATCTGGCCTCAATCGGTATCAAACTACATTTGATGATCTAATATATGTATTTATGGCTATAACTCACGTTCTATGGAATGCTGCAGAAAACAATAAAAACATATTTATACTTTAGACCATATTTTAGTATGAATGTGTGAATGAAAAAGTAGAACGTTGCTACATCCTAAACGATAGATACTTGACGTTGAATGGGCCATAGTAATGTCAATTTAGCAATACAATTTAAAAAGTTATAGCCCTGCAAAGAAGGGGAACATCTTCATAGATTTACAGTGGTGGCAGAGAGGGGATTAAGATCAGAATAATCCCTGGCAGATAAAGGGTTAACGTTTCCCTCGCGTTAGCATTAGTGTTAGCTAACGTTGTCATAGCCAGATCTGTGGTGTCGGCTGGATGCCGTTGGCTTCGTTTGCAAACGTTGGTTAATGTTCGCTATCTATATGGCGTTGGCAGGCGGGGCTGGCGTTGTCCAGTTAACATTACAGATCATGATGGCTATGATAGCGTTAGCTAAAGCTACTGCATGTTATCATCAACTCGATTCGACTGAGGTAGAGAGTCGAGAAGGTACCACACGCTAAATCGTCCCCGGACCCCGCAACCTATAGACAGTTCCAACTTACATTAATCCACCACAGTTTCACCCTGACAAAGCAAATACTCATGTGATCTGTATATGTTTATGTCTAAATAAAATCAATCAATCACAATTACAATTGGCCAGTTTGTGAAATTAAGGCCTGCCTCTTATATAAGCCTCTCTCTGAGGTAAATACAAGACCTGTCCTATATTTGAGGATTTACGTTACGTTCGAGCGTTATCCCGTGGTGAATATAAGTATAATTTCAGAGTGGTCTGGGGTAATTCCAGAAAGGCTGAGTTATAGCCTTATACGTGAATTCTACTATAAGCTTTGTCGTTTCTTGCCTGGACACGCTACTATTCCCAAATCAAATGTATATAATATGACACAGTTACAGACAACCAGGTACAATATGTATTATGTTTCATCATGAATGCATGAAAGGGGGGGGGGGTCGTTTCTGATTCTTTGATTGTCAGTAACGGCATTCGTATTGAACACTAAAAACGCTGATCAGCTGGATCGGTATAAAAACAATGCACGATCAAGCTAGAATTGAGATAGCCCTTACCTGTGATCGGGAGTATTGCAAAAATAATATTCCAATTGTTTGATAGCCATCTGGTCCACGACATAACCCACCACAACATATGGATCAGGGCTATTTGACGCGCTTCAATGCAATCGGGAGAACCGCTCGACTCTCCTGACCCAGAAAAGTGCGCCCGGAGACATTTGACCGTTGCACAGGCCAAGATATAAGGTTTCAAAGGGTGCTCGATACTGCCGCCTGGGAGAATGCGGCTGGTATTGCACTTTGGCATTCTCAGGTTAACCCCGAGTCCGTGTGCCTGTAATGAATAGAAATATCGAAGAAATAGCGATCAAGTAACGAGTATACTCGTTGTTGGCGTTCAAGTGATGGCGCCCAATAACGAGTATAATCGTTGTTGGCGGGGTATGAGTTAAGAGCCCTGTCCACTTTGGAGACGGGAGCTGTTTCTGCTTTCATCCCATTGGTGTTGCTTGTTGCTGCATCTTCTTCCTTTCTTTCCAATATCTCACATATATTCAGGGATGTGTGTGAGATTATGTGCAAAATAAACCAACATTGTTTTTCTGTGAAATGCCCCTTTAACTAGAACTACTGTCATACAGAACACTTTAACTAGAACTACTGTCATACAGAACACTTTAACTAGAACTACTGTCATACAGAACACTAACTAGAACTACTGTCATACAGAACACTTTAACTAGAACTACTGTCATACAGAACACTTTAACTAGAACTACTGTCATACAGAACACTAACTAGAACTACTGTCATACAGAACACTTTAACTAGAACTACTGTCATACAGAACACTTTAACTAGAACTACTGTCATACAGAACACTTTAACTAGAACTACTGTCATACAGAACACTTTAACTAGAACTACTGTCATACAGAACACTTTAACTAGAACTACTGTCATACAGAACACTTTAACTAGAACTACTGTCATACAGAACACTAACTAGAACTACTGTCATACAGAACACTAACTAGAACTACTGTCATACAGAACACTAACTAGAACTACTGTCATACAGAACACTTTAACTAGAACTACTGTCATACAGAACACTTTAACTAGAACTACTGTCATACAGAACACTAACTAGAACTACTGTCATACAGAACACTTTAACTAGAACTACCGTCATACAGAACACTTTAACTAGAACTACTGTCATACAGAACACTTTAACTAGAACTACTGTCATACAGAACACTTTAACTAGAACTACTGTCATACAGAACACTAACTAGAACTACTGTCATACAGAACACTTCCTGGCTGATCTGTCTGTCTAGAGCAGCATCACAGCATCTGTTCATGGTGGTTCTGTCTGATCTAATGTATGGGAAACAAATGATTATTAATTTATTTTATTTAGCCTGTATTTAACCAGGTAAGTTAACACTTTAAGTGCCGAAAACGTGTTTAGGCGTCTTTCCTAGCCATGCTAAAGTTGCCGAGGACGCCCTAACTCGTCTTTAATATCAATATTTAAAAAATCTGTCATCGGAATCATATTTCCCCTCTGCAGCCTTCACACACAGTTCTGAGCTCCTCTCAGCGGTTCAAGAGCGCCATCTGGTGGCCGATCGGCAGAAGCACCAAACAGGAAGTCATGTGGATGAAGTGGTGATCACCCATATTACTTCCGGGCACTCGCTATAGGTCCCGGGACTCGATCTCGACACAATACATAGCGATCCGTTGCCAATAACTCGATAAACAACATGATTTGGACGTATATACTATTATACAACCTGGAAATGGACCGGGTATTTCGACATCCCATAATGGAAAACTGTCTACCCCACGCTGATCGCCCAACGGCCCGAGGAGACTGGGGTGAGTTTTAGCGTGTAATATTACCGTGTTCGATGAACATATGACCCACATTAGATGAATGGTATAGTCAAGTCAAGTCAAGAGTTTTAATTGTCACAGCATACAAGTATACAATGAAATGCGGGTGGTCTTGCCCGCAACGATGTGCAATACAGTGTTACAACATATAATAGAATCCAATAAGAAAACAACATTGTGCAATAAACAGGTAACAGGTAACATGGTGTGACATCTCGGTATCTGTACATAGTTATTTACAGAGCATATAGGACATGCTAGGTAGCTTTGGTAGTGCAATACACTGTTCCTGTTATTCTAATTTAAAGTGGCCTTTCCTTTTGGCCATAAGTGGGCGGCATGAGTGTGTGCCCGCTCATGTTAAAGTGTTAAGTGGCTGCTAGTGTGTGAGCGTGCACAGCGTGCGTGTGGTGTGTGTGTTCATGTGTGCTTGTGTGTGGATAGTTCAGTGTTCTGTGGCACTCAATGTTCATTGTTCAGGGCTCTGATGGCCTGGGGGAAGAAGCTGAGCCTAAGCCGCTCTGTCCTAGTAGCTGGGGTTCGCAGGCGTCTGCCTGACCTCAGCAGCTGGAACAGGCTGTTATTGGGGTGGTGAGGGTCTTTCATTATCCTGCAGGCTCTGGATTTGCACCTCTTGTTGTATAGAACCTGCAGGGGAGGTAGTGCAATACCCGTGGTACGCTCGGCTGAGCGCACCACTCTCTGTAGGGCCTTCTTGTCTTGTGCCGTGCTGTTTCCATACCAGGCAGTGATGTTTCCGGTCAAGATGCTCTCTACAGCTCCAGAGTAGAAGGACTGGAGTATCTTCCCCGATACTCTGAACTTCCTTAACTGTCTCAGGTGGTAGAGGCGCTGTTTCGCCTTCTTTACTACTGTGTCTACTGTATGTGTGTTGACCATGTCAGATCCTCTGAGATGTGGACCCCCAGGTACTTAAAGCTGCTCACCCTGTCCACGGTAGCCCCGTTAATCATCAGTGGTGTGTGTGTCTCCTGCTGTCCTCTCCTATAATCCACGATCAGCTCCTTGGTTTTACCAATGTTCAGGAGCAGGCTGTTGTCCTGGCACCAGCGTTCCAGTACCTCAACCTCCTCCCGGTAGGCCTTCTCGTCGTTGTCCGAGATCAGCCCCACCACCACCGTGTCGTCTGCGAACTTCACTATGGAGTTGGAGCTGAACTTGGCCACACAGTCGTGTGTGTAGAGTGAGTACAGCAGGGGGCTTAGAACACAGCCCTGGGGGGACCCGATGCTCAGGGTGATGGTGTTGGAGGTCTGACCCCCCACCCTGACCGCCTGGGGTCTTTCACTCAAAGTCCAGTACCCAGGCGCTCAGGGCGGAGCTCAGACCCAGCTCGATCAGCTTGTCCACCAGTCTGGTGGGGACTATGGTGTTGAACGCTGAGCTGTAGTCAATGAACAACAGTCTCACATAGCCCCCCTTCTGACGCTGCCCACGGAATTATAAACGCCCCCTCGCCCATCCGGTCAACATCAGATGACGTGTAGTAACTTCCAGAAGTCCGTCCAGTTGGAATTTTTTATATCGCGCCGATTGCTATCAAACTGTATTTCATCATCAATATAATGCATTTGGGGCTATAAATCACGTTCTGGAGAAAGCTGCAGAAAGAGATGAAAACATACTTATACCTTAGACCATATTTTAGTATGAATATGTGAATGAAAAAGTTTAACGTTGCTACACCATGAACAATACATATAGGACCTTGAATGGGCCCTAATAATGGCAATCTAGCAATGGAATTTAAAAAGTTATAGCCCTGCAAAGAAGGGGAACTTCTCCATGTTAAATAGAGCTGGCAACGGATGGTATATCATGAATTTAGCCTTAGGCAATCAAAGTGTTAATGGTTTACAGTTTTTATTTGATTTGATTGAAGTTTATTTCAAATATGCAACATCACAAACAAACATCAAGTACATATAGCCTTAAGCCGTTGAAAATAATAAATGTGTATAAAAAAAATAACAAAGAACAAACAAAAAAGTCAAACTCACATTTTTTGTGTGTGTCATTTACATATTTGAAAAGGAGTGGGAAGAAGCATGGTACTTATTTAATCCCACCCCTATTTACTCATCAGAACATACTATATTTTATTTACTAATTCATACATTACTAGACTTAAAGTAAAGTTACAGTACTTAAACTTACAGTAAGTTAATGGTTTAAACTTTACAGTAACTTTATTTAACCAGTAAGTTAATGGTCTAACATCTGGCTTGTTTCCAGATGACTGTCATGTCTGTGACATCTGGCTTGTTTCCACAGAGGACTCTGTCATGTCTGTGACATCTGGCTTGTTTCCACAGAGGACTCTGTCATGTCTGTGACGTCTGGCTTGTTTCCACAGCGGACTCTGTCATGTCTGTGACATCTGGCTTGTTTCCACAGAGGACTCTGTCATGTCTGTGACATCTGGCTTGTTTCCACAGAGGACTCTGTCATGTCTGTGACATCTGGCTTGTTTCCACAGAGGACTCTGTCATGTCTGTGACATCTGGCTTGTTTCCAATAGAGGACTCTGTCATGTCTGTGACATCTGGCTTGTTTCCACAGAGGACTCTGTCATGTCTGTGACATCTGGCTTGTTTCCACAGAGGACTCTGTCATGTCTGTGACATCTGGCTTGTTTCCAGATGACTGTCATGTCTGTGACATCTGGCTTGTTTCCAGATGACTGTCATGTCTGTGACATCTGGCTTGTTTCCAGATGACTGTCATGTCTGTGACATCTGGCTTGTTTCCAGATGACTGTCATGTCTGTGACATCTGGCTTGTTTCCAGATGACTGTCATGTCTGTGACATCTGGCTTGTTTCCAGATGACTGTCATGTCTGTGACATCTGGCTTGTTTCCAGATGACTGTCATGTCTGTGACGTCTGGCTTGTTTCCAGATGACTGTCATGTCTGTGACATCTGGCTTGTTTCCAGATGACTGTCATGTCTGTGACATCTGGCTTGTTTCCACAGCGGACCCTCTCTGTAACCGTCTGTCGGTAACCGTTGGCGACGAGAAGCTGAAGCTGCCCAGCATGACGTCAGACTCACAGATACAGGTGAGATCATCTACATCGACACAGAATCTGTAATGCCGTGAAAACGGCAACCTCTAGACAAAAGAGCTCCACTTGGTATTGTACTTTGTTTAAATTTTTTTGTTTTTGGGTTAGAGTTTAGTAACTTATTTTACTGTGAAGTTCTCCAGAAGTTCATCCCCTATACACACTCAACAGGCCAAAACAAAAAAAAATTGAACAAAGTGCCAAGCAGGGATCTTTTGCCTAGAAGTCGCTGTTTGATGGTGATACATGATTAGAACCAGTATATAACCAGTATACCAGGTCCAGTATAGAAGCAGTATACCAGTATAGAAGCAGTATACCAGGTCCAGTATAGAAGCAGTACACCAGGTCCAGTATAGAAGCAGTATACCAGGTCCAGTATAGAAGCAGTATACCAGGTCCAGTATAGAACCAGTATACCAGGTCCAGTATAGAAGCAGTATACCAGGTCCAGTATAGAACCAGTATACCAGGTCCAGTATAGAACCAGTATACCAGGTCCAGTATAGAAGCAGTATACCAGGTCCAGTATAGAAGCAGTATACCAGGTCCAGTATAGAACCAGTATACCAGGTCCAGTATAGAAGCAGTATACCAGGTCCAGTATAGAAGCAGTATACCAGGTCCAGTATAGAACCAGTATACCAGGTCCAGTATAGAAGCAGTATACCAGGTCCAGTATAGAACCAGTATACCAGGTCCAGTATAGAAGCAGTATACCAGGTCCAGTATAGAAGCAGTATACCAGTATAGAAGCAGTATACCAGTATAGAAGCAGTATACCAGGTCCAGTATAGAAGCAGTATACCAGGTCCAGTATAGAAGCAGTATACCAGTATAGAAGCAGTATACCAGGTCCAGTATAGAAGCAGTATACCAGGTCCAGTATAGAAGCAGTATACCAGTATAGAAGCAGTATACCAGGTCCAGTATAGAAGCAGTATACCAGGTCCAGTATAGAAGCAGTATACCAGTATAGAAGCAGTATACCAGGTCCAGTATAGAAGCAGTATACCAGTATAGAAGCAGTATACCAGGTCCAGTATAGAAGCAGTATACCAGTATAGAAGCAGTATACCAGGTCCAGTATAGAAGCAGTATACCAGTGTAGAAGCAGTATACCAGGTCCAGTATAGAAGCAGTATACCAGTATAGAAGCAGTATACCAGTATAGAAGCAGTATACCAGGTCCAGTATAGAAGCAGTATACCAGGTCCAGTATAGAAGCAGTGTACCAGGTCCAGTATAGAACCAGTATACCAGTATAGAAGCAGTATACCAGGTCCAGTATAGAAGCAGTATACCAGTATAGAAGCAGTATACCAGGTCCAGTATAGAAGCAGTATACCAGTATAGAAGCAGTATACCAGGTCCAGTATAGAAGCAGTATACCAGGTCCAGTATAGAAGCAGTGTACCAGGTCCAGTATAGAAGCAGTATACCAGGTCCAGTATAGAACCAGTGGTCCAGTATAAACCTGACTGTGCTCACACTCCCTCTCAGGCGCTGAACTCGGCTCTGAACACCTTTGACATGATGGAGAGCATCTTGGTGAGAATAGAAGAGCTGGTCGAGCTGAAAGATGACCACTGAACTGTCTACCGCAGGGGTTCTCAACCTTTCTGCTGCCAAGGCACCCCTGTGTTCAATAAAATATTCCAGGGCACCCCTACACACGATAAAGACTTTTCCGGTCCCGTCTTTTTTGCTACAATGATGACAAAAGTGCTTGCTTTCAAAATAATGTTTAAACCGGGAAACACATTTGTATGTATATGCAGGCTATATAATGCATTATTAACAGGTGTTTCAGGTCTAAATGGCTTAGTACTGTTGACATTACACTGCTTGTAGTAGTAAATCAAATAGCATATTTCTTTAAATAAAATTACAGAAAATTATCACTAAAGTGCTATCTGTTGCAGCTGCACACTTTTCCATAAAAATAGCATATTTGGATAAGTTTGACCATTTCTCAAAAACTGAAAATCATGAATTTTTTTAAATACAGAAAAGGATCACCAAGTTACTATTTCTCAAAAAATATAAATAAATACAGAAAATAAGCACTCGTTCAATCAGTGGACATTTCTAGCTCAATGCGAGGTCTGCTGCTGCTGGCTAATAATACGGTCAATACGTGGGGAGATCTTTGACAAGGCAACACGCATGTCATCCTCAAGGCTCAACTTGGCCCTATATTTTGTTTTCAGAGCTGTCATGGATGAAAAGCCAGCTTCACACATAATAATAATTGTTAGACTAGAAGTCTTTATTTGTCATGCAGTTTTAACACACACTCGAGATGGGCGACCCACAGGAACACACACACACATGCACTGAGTCGCAGATGAAATGTCTCTCTTCCCATCCCGTTGTCCTTCCCCCCATGGGCAGCCAGGAGCAGATAGGGCGTCAACGTGAGCCACGCCCCGGGGACCAATCCAAGTGCTCCTGTCCGTCTTCGTCAAGGACGCCACAGCGTTAGCGATCTGTTGTGCATGTTTTTCCATTGGGTTTATCTTATCGGGGGGAAACCCTTGCGAGCACGGGGAGAACATGCAAACTCCACACAGAAAGGCCTGGGAGATACCCCACCTGAGTACCTGGCATCATGGAAACCTGGTCCCCAAGCGGGAATCGACCTTCTTGCTGTGAGGCGAGTGCGACAGTGTTAACCACTACACCACCGTGCCGCTCTATGTGGTGTAGATATGTGGTGCTGAATGGTATCAACACCTTAACTGCTGCATCATGAGATACTTGGTACTCAGCACCACACTCTGAAACTAGCTCTCCAGGTGGTAACAGATGAGATTTCAATGAGTTCTTCCAAGAGTTTGGATGGAGATGTGTCGGGAAGCTTTGTCTCAATGTTGTCTGTAAATAAATTTTTTATCCAGAGTAACTTGGTGATCCTTTTCTGTTTTATTAAATAATGATTTTCAGATTTTGAGAAATGGTCAAACTTATCCAAATATGGTATTTTCATGGAAAACAGTACAGCTGCAACTGATAGCACTTTAGTGATAATTCTCTGTAATCCAAAAAGAATGTAAAAAAATATATAATAATAATAATCTCAAGGCACCCCTGTTGAGAACCGCTGGTCTACCGTACCACCGCTGAACTGTTTTGAGTCTACCGTACCACCGCTGAACTGTTTTGAGTCTACCGTACCACCGCTGAACTGTTTTGAGTCTACCGTACCACCGCTGAACTGTTTTGAGTTCACCACTGAATTTTTTTTTAATACTTTATTGTGTCAATGAAGTCACTCTACATTTAGGTGTAGTATATCGTATGCATACATACGTACATACACACACACTTGTACATACGTACACACTTGTACATACGTATCTTTTAAATATTGACACTATTTATTCTTTGACCCATCACCCATACAAAAACACAAACACAAACAAAAGAGTGAGTACCAGTATAGATGTTACTGATCCTGGACTGGTAAACCTATCCATCCATCCATAGTATACACCCCTACTCGTCCCCACATACATATAAAAAATAAATAATAATAATAAATAGGGAAGAAAAAGAAAAATTGTTGGTGTTCCCCAACAATTAAGTAGTAGATCAAAGATAACTCTGCATGCTACTACTACTCTAGTTTTCTATGACTGTTTCATGTTACTTAAATGAAAACTTGAGGATCATCTCCTATGTTCAGTAAGGTTATGATAGGGTTCAGTGAACTCTCCAAGGTTAAGATAAGGGTTAGGGTTATAAACATATTTTTAGAGGTAAATTATTTTCACTCAACTTTGTTTGCAGAATTATATCCCAGAATGCACCACTGCAAGAAGCAAGTGTCTTTTCAACAAGGAAACAGCAGTGATTTGCATGTTTGGCTTTTTCTGTGCTTTGGTTCAGACTTGTATAAACGGTAGAGATGACTGTTGTAATGTTTTCTATAAACTCATAAAGGTCTTTGTTATAATCTGACTGGTGCTTTATTGGCTGTTGGCTGGCATAATGACAAAGTGATGACATCACATAAAATAGGGTTCTCTGATGCGTTTAAACTTAACTTGATTTATTTGCGTCGATAGACACAATAATTTGTGTGTGTAATGTGTATGTAGTTATGTCAAAAAAAAATTTAATACATTTAAATGAAATGTTTGCTCATGCATATCTTTGGACACATCTAGTTGATAAACCAATAAGAATTCGCATACGGGGATTAAGGACCCCCAAAATGTAAACAGATGATGGATCTGGAGCTATGTCTGGATTATGCATTGAAATACAGTAAATACTATTCTAACTAGAGATGTCTGATATTATCATATTATATTTAGTGCTGTCAGGCGATTAAAAAAAGTTATCTAATTAATTACAGGAT
This sequence comes from Notolepis coatsorum, assembly GCF_963971535.1. Classification (NCBI taxonomy): domain Eukaryota; kingdom Metazoa; phylum Chordata; class Actinopteri; order Aulopiformes; family Paralepididae; genus Notolepis; species Notolepis coatsorum. Next base: position 17,944,335 of record NC_140168.1, on the reverse strand, counting down.
TTGTAATTAATTAATCGCATAACCATTTTATGCCTTATATTCTATAATCATTATTTCAAATTGCATGTGTCCGGATGGCAGAATTCAGTACTGTATCTACAAAACCTTCTGTTTAATCATCTTCCATCTATTAATTTGCTTAGATTTTTCAGGTCTGGTCAATTTGAGCATGGTGTTATTCACAGTCAAAGATTTTTTTTTAATTGATATTCTCATTTGTTTCATTACAATTTACTCAAGCCTAGTAACAGACACAGTATTTCTGACACTGGGAATACATTCCCTGAGATCCATAGATGTCCCTAGAATCAGATACCAAGAACATGCAAATGGACCATATTAAAAAAGGCTGTAAAGTGTATTCTACGTTATTATGGAATGAATGAGATTAAAAAAAAATTATTAATTTTGAGTTAATTTTCATAACGTGATAATTTGCTGTATAATTAATTAATTAAAGCGATAAACTGACAGCCCATTTATATTATTAATTTTTTTTTACATTTATTTAACCCTTTATTTACCCAGGCAAGCAAGTAACAAATTCTTATTTTATTTGTCAAAAGTATGCATAATGTTGTGTTAATTACACGACAAGAGATATGTACCTGAAATGATTCTGTTTTTTTGGGGTGGAAACCCCCACATATATTGGTATCGGTTGATATCAGAGTATCGGAAATTAAGAGTTGGACAATATCGGTATATCGGATATCGGTAAAAAAAAGCCAATATCGAACATCCCTAATTCTAACACTTTGAAGACTGCTCCAACTTGTGTAGTGTTTTCATTACGGTTACTAAGATTGTTGAACCCTGACATAATTTCCTCTTGTATTTCGCAAACTGTATTCAGCCATACCGACGTTACAGGTGGGCTTGCAAGCCATTAGATGGCTAACGTTAACGTGATATTAATGTTAGATCTGTTATTACATGCCTCACCGGGTTGGAGTGCTATCCAATTCAAAACAATAAACCAAGGTGGCACGTTCTCACATCTTGTCTGAATGTCTGTCAGACGTCCTCTCCGTAAAAAAAAACTGCTTTCTTCCCCAGCCCCACCTTGCAGAGTCCAACGTTAACTCCCGGTAAAGGCTAGATCCGAGATCCGAGAACCAGGACAACATCTTGGGCTAGGGATAAGGTTACATTGAATAATGTCCCCATGGTTTGGTGTAGGGGGAGGGGGTATTCACAGTGGGAAAGATGATTAAATGATGGAGTGCTGCATGCATGTGTCTTAATTGTTGTAAATAACATTTTCAGAGACAAGTTGGGTGAAATGTATTAACTGTTCATTGCAGTGGGCTAATTTAGATGGCCCAGAAAGTGAAATTGCACAATTGGCTGTTAAAACATAATTCTGAAGAGAACAGATGTGCCAGCTAATACATGCTACCACAGATAATGCTACATGCAATTTGCTAATGTAAGGAAGTCAAAGTCAGTTGTCAAATGTTAGACAGTTTTCCATTTGTGCGAGACACAGAAAATGTTAATTGCGTTCCCCCCTTCCCACGGTGTATATATATATATATATATAAAGAAAAAATATCTAGACAATATAAAACACAAAAGTACCATATAGGACATATATACAACACACAATATAGGACTGCCCTCCTGGAAATCTCCCCCCTGAAATCCGCAACGCCCCAACCCTGGACACCTTCAAAACTGCTCTAAAAACACATCTTCACCAAGGCTTTCCTCCATCAGTTCATTTAGATTAGATTAGGTCCATTATCCCTTACCTTGCCTCATCCCCCTTTTCCCCCTATTTCCCTAGCCCTATTTTTTGTCCTGATTGTGAAGGCGCTATATACATTTGATCTATTATTATTATTATTATTATTATTATTATTATTATTATTATTATTATTATTATTATATGTACAATATAAACAGTAGCTAAAATGAAATGAATGAATTAAATAAAAAGAGCTAACATAGCCACAACACTGGTAAATAAACTACCCTCCCACTCAGGGCATTTTGGGGTAGAACACATCATAGCCTACTACAATAACCTAGGGGTCCGCAAAGACGATTTCAAACTAGAAATGGTAACAGCTGAGGTACTCAAAAAAACTGAGCGCCCTCCAACCTAACAAGGCCACTGGCCATGACAATATCCCCTCAGAGACTCAGCAGCCGCAATCACCCCAGTCATCACACACATAATAAACCTCTCCATAAAACAGGGACACGTACCCAAAGACTTCAAAATTGCTAGAGTAACCCCCCTGCACAAAAAGGGCAGCTAATTAGACCCAGGCAACTACCGCCCTGTTTCTATTCTTACCTCCATCTCCAAAGTCATGGAAAAAATAGTATACAAAGCGGTCGAAAAGTACCTCGCGGAAAAAAACCGAATCTACAAATTCCAATCTGGCTTCAGAACATCCCACTCCACTGACACATGCCTTCTCTATTTGAACGACCACATCAAACAAGAGGTGGATGCGGGTAAATACTGCGGCATGGTCATGCTGGACCTACAAAAGGCCTTCCACACGGTCAATCACTCCATTCTGATTGACAAGCTAAAAGCAATTGGTTTTGATAGTCTATCAGTGAGCTGGATGCAATCCTACCTGGAGGGGAGAGAACAGATGGTGGAGGTAAACGGTACCCGAGGGACTAAACGGCTCAAACAAGGGACTAAACACGTTTCACAATTATGCCACATCAATGTGGAACGCCCTACCCACAGCTGTAAAGGAATGTGAATCACTACCCACTTTCAAAACCACTCTCAAAGAGCACCTACGAGACTGCAATTCGAAACTGGCCCCTGTAAATGTCCTAACCCAACCCCCTCCAATGTACAGTAAATGTCCTATTAAACCCAATAATACACAAGACCCTCTTCGATAATCCAATGTAGTTACCCCCCCCCACCCAACCACCTCCAATGTAGTTCCCACCCAACCACCTCCAATGTAGTTCCCCCCCCACCTACCCAACCCTCCCCTCCACCCAACCTACCAACCTCCTCCAATGTACAGTTTCTTCGTCAAATGTATATACTCTCTTTTTTAGACTATTTTTGTACCACAAACAGTACTGTATTTGTAAATCTGGTATGTCATAAATGTATAGATGTAGCAGTACTATCTACCTGTATGTCATATATGTCATATATGTTATGATGAATTGAAAATGGGGGACCCTGATGTAAACAAGTCTTTCTCTGGTCTGCATCCCCTTAACAATTGTGTGTATTAAGCTGTACTGTATTGTACCCATTCTGCAATCTGTTAATAAAATGTTCAATCAATCAATCAATCAATCAAGGCTGCCCGCAAGAGGAAGGACATTTTTACAAATACCACAAAAGGTTTGTACGTACCAAATGCAATTTACTTTAAACATATGATATATGATTACTGTATTTTATTTGGCTGGACTGGCCCTGTAATTTGCCCTGGTTTTGGTTCTGTAATCAATATGGGTGTAAGAGATGTATTGTGTATTAATCCTGTAACACATTGGGCACAGCATATTCAAGGCCCTCGACCTAGCATACCGTGCGGCAAAGGGAACCGCTCCCGCCTACCTCCGGTCAATGGTCTCCAACTACACACCCTCAAGACCCCTACGCCCTGCATCTTCTGGCCGCCTCAGACCTACTCCTATCCAAGCCCCGGGAGGGTCATCAAGTCGCCTATTCTCGGTCCTTGCCCCACAATGGTGGAATGAACTACGTACCCACCCCAGTTAGGACAGCCGAAACCCGTCCAATCTTCCGCCATCGACTTAAGACGCACTTCTTCAACCATTATCTGAAATAATAATAAAAAATAACTCTAACCTTAACTAACCTTACTGTCATGCACTTGTCCTAATAAAATAACCTACACTGTAACACGCAACACTTTGATGAACATTGTTACTCAGCTGATAGAGTTGTGCCCTTCCTGATGACTTGTCGTACAGAACTTGTACGACAAGCGTCAGCTGAAAAGCGTCACCTAAATGACTAAATGTAAATATATGAGTCAAGGTCCGATCTAGCCTGGACTAGAGAACAGAATGTTGATTTTGTGATGTGTAACTAGTACAGATCAGGGGTGTCCAGGGTCCAGACAGTAGAGAGCTGTGTGATCCTGATCGCCATTCCAAATATCGATCGTGTTTATTGATCCAACATTAGACCTCGAAACAGATAATCCACGCTGCTTTCGGTTGCCCCAATGAATGCAATAGTCTCGGGTTACATGCCTGAGAAGTAAAATGTGGAATCCAGAGATCTTTTTTCACATGCATTTTCATTGAGTCCATTCCAATGGGTGCAATACCATCCGGGAGACGATAGGGGGCGGTATTTGCCCTTCTCGAGGTCAGAGCCAGTCCCAATGATAACGTGAGGCTAGATTGATGAAAAATGAATGGATATCGCTAATAACGATTAAATAACGAGATTTCTCGTTGTTGGCACTCAACGCATGGCGGCCAACAACGAGATTTCTCGTCGTTGGCACTCAATGTGTTAAAGAGGAGTGAGCTGCTGGCAGCCATGTTTAAAGATGATGCTTTTCTTTTTTACATAATGGTCCAATAAACACTGTTTTAATAACCTGGAGATTGTGGGCTCTAGTCTAGAGACTCTGAGGCCCCTCCCCCTTCACAATCATCCAGACCCTCTGAGGCCCCTCCCCCTCCGCAACCATCCACTCTCTGAGGCTCCTCCCCCTGCAGACCCTCTGAGGCCCCTCCCCCTCTGCAACCTGAGCCCCCCGCCCCCCAGCTCAGGGCCCTGGGTAGTTAGTAGTCATAACAGTGGACTGTGGCTTTAAGTCTGGTTCTCATAACAGTGGACTGTGGCTTTAAGTCTGGTTCTCATGAAGAACAGTGGACTGTGGCTTTAAGTCTGGTTCTCGTAACAGTGGACTGTGGCTTTAAGTCTGGTTCTCATAACAGTGGACTGTGGCTTTAAGTCTGGTTCTCATAACAGTGGACTGTGGCTTTAAGTCTGGTTCTCATAAAGAACAGTGGACTGTGGCTTTAAGTCTGGTTCTCAAAGAACAGTGGACTGTGGCTTTAAGTCTGGTTCTCATAAAGAACAGTGGACTGTGGCTTTAAGTCTGGTTCTCATAAAGAACAGTGGACTGTGGCTTTAAGTCTGGTTCTCATAAAGAACAGTGGACTGTGGCTTTAAGTCTGGTTCTCATAAAGAACAGTGGACTGTGGCTTTAAGTCTGGTTCTCATAAAGAACAGTGGACTGTGGCTTTAAGTCTGGTTCTCAAAGAACAGTAGACTGTGGCTTTAAGTCTGGTTCTCATAAAAAACAGTGGACTGTGGCTTTAAGTCTGGTTCTCACACGTGCTTTCATGATAATGATATTAAAACAATGTACTTTTATTAAATAGTAATTTAATGAGGAAGATCATAATACATTTCAGTTCAGTACAATCACACACACAGTACTAGCACTTAGCACACACACACGCAGTACTAGCACACACAGACAGACACACACACACACATATATATACAGTACTAGCACACACACACAGTACTAGCACACACACACACACACACACACACACACACATTAGTACTAGCACACACAGTAAAAGCTTTTGAACACTTTGAATGGTTACTCTGGCAGTGAAACATGTGTTATTGTGAACTGACCACTGACCTGTGGATTCTGAATTCTGCCAGAAACTTGGCAACCAGGAAAGAAAAACTAAAAACAAAGTAATAGAACTGAACCCAGGTCAGTCGCTAATATAACTGAACCCAGGTTACCTGTTAAAGTGGCTAATATAACAGAACCCAGGTTAAAGTAACTAATAGAACTGAACCCAGGTCAGTAGCTAGTGGTACAACTGACCGACGTCTGAGCCACAGCTGATCCTGTGACTGGTGGTCATGCTGTACCCTGCTGGACAAGTAGAACAACATGCTGACAGACCAACCAATGAATGTTGAGTAAACAACACCCAGTCCCAGTTTAAACAGCTAGTCGTCTCACAGTCAGACTCTTGTTAACGTCAAGGAGGAAGCCTTTCAACAGTTTGAAAACCCAACAGCTTTTTTTAATGGGCGCTTCCTGACCCGTGGGCTGTTTGGCAGGTAAAGCAAACCCTCCGACCGGTCTGTTCACCGACACCTTTCAGGAAAGAGAGGGGCTTAGTAGCGAAGACCTCCCTCTTAGAGAGCCTTTCCTGAGCACAGAGTCCCTCACACACTTCAGTTTAAACAGCTAAACTGTCACCTGTCAGATTGAAAAGCTCTGAGCTGCATCAGTCAGTGTGCTGCAGGTCTTTAACAGATTGTAAAGCTCTGAGCTGCATCAGTCAGTGTGCTGCAGGTCTTTAACAGATTGTAAAGCTCTGAGCTGCATCAGTCAGTGTGCTGCAGGTCTTTAACAGATTGTAAAGCTCTGAGCTGCATCAGTCAGTGTGCTGCAGGTCTCTAACAGATTGTAAAGCTCTGAGCTGCATCAGTCAGTGTCCTGCAGGTCTTTAACAGATTGTAAAGCTCTGAGCTGCATCAGTCAGTGTGCTGCAGGTCTTTAACAGATTGAAAAGCTCTGAGCTGCATCAGTCAGTGTCCTGCAGGTCTCTAACAGATTGAAAAGCTCTGAGCTGCATCAGTCAGTGTTCTGCAGGTCTCTGAACAGCGGGTGCTTCAGAGCCTGTGCTGCAGTGATCCTGGTGACAGGGTTCAGATCCAGCAGTCTGTCCAGAAGGTCATAGGCCTCGTCAGGAACCTTGTCCCAGCCTCGCTCGTCCTCCTGGGCCTCGCTGACCTCTGGCTGGGGAGCGGGCGTCTCTTGGGCAGGGTGGGTGGAGGCCTCCGTGGCTCTGGCCTGGCTCTGGTGGGGAGGCTTCCTCCAGGGGGCAGCGGCCAGGTGAGCAGGGGTTTCCTGGGCAGGAGGGTGGGTGGAGGCCTGGATCTGGGGAGGCTTCCTCCAGGGGGTCCTCCAGGGGGTTTCCTGGGCGTCGTCGTTGGGCTGATGCCGATGCCCGGTGGTTTCTGTGGTTCTGGAACAGCTCTGGTGGCTTTGGAGTTGTTGGTTCTGTGACAACACCCCTGCAGTCTGGTGGACCGGGGTTCCTAGGGGTTCACCCTTTGGCTGCTGCTGTTGGTTCTTAGAAGACCCTGCTGTGGGTTGATGGTTCATGGAAGACCCTGCTGTGAGTTGTTGGTTCTTAGAAGACCCTTCTGTGGGTTGATGGTTCTTGGAGGACCCTGCTGTGGGTTGTTGGTTCTTAGAAGACCCTGCTGTGAGTTGTTGGTTCTTAGAAGACCCTGCTGTGGGTTGTTGGTTCTTAGAAGACCCTGCTGTGAGTTGTTGGTTCTTAGAAGACCCTGCTGTGGGTTGTTGGTTCTTAGAAGACCCTGCTGTGAGTTGTTGGTTCTTAGAAGACCCTTCTGTGGGTTGTTGGTTCTTGGAGGACCCTGCTGTGAACTGGAAAAGTGTCTCTTGGGGTTGATCCTTGGGCTGATGTTGTTGTTGTTGTTTGGAGGTTCCCGGGGGAAGAGGGTGTGCGGGGGGGTCTCTGGTGGTCGGGGGGAGGGGTGTGACCAGGTCGAGGGGCGACGGTCTCCGTCCTCTCAGCGTCTCACACAGCGTCCGCAGGTCCTGCCGAGGGAGCTCCCGGCTGCACACCAGCGCCTTGCCTGTTCAACACCGAGTACAACAACTGTTCATTCAGTTTCATTCAGAGACTCCACTAGTGAAGAACGATGTGACAACGTTGTAAATACTCTTGTGATTTACACTCTAACTAGCAGTTGTTTGAGGACCTTAGTGGTATCAAGTTAGTATCATAATTAGGGCCGAACCCGATTAGTCGAATAGTCGACTAATCGATCGAAAGGAGCCGTAGTCGACTGCCAACCTCTTAGTCAAATGCATTTTTTTTTTTAATAATTATAATATATATATTTTTTTTAATCATTCTTTCAAAAAACAAAGAGGCCTAGAAGCGTGGCTAACGCTAATGGTGCGCATACCAGCGAGGCTAACTGCCTAAGAAAATGGGCACTGAAAGAGGATTTCACCCATCTAATGAACACACTAGACTAGACAAATATCAAGATGTATCCATCAGTGGACCAGGAGGTAAAGCGGTCGTCTGGTAATCAGAAGGTTTCGTTTAGTTAGGTAGTTCAGCACCACAGATCAACACTACCCACTGAAGGCTTTACGTTTGTTAGTTAGTTAGCTGGTTAGTTAGGTAGTTCAGCACCACAGATCAACACTACCCACTGAAGGCTTTACGTTTGTTAGTTAGTTAGCTGGTTAGTTAGGTAGTTCAGTACCACAGATCAACACTACCTACCGAAGGCTTTGGCAGCCTGGCTGGTCTCTCTGGAGCCTCTTATGGTCATGATCTGCGTGAGAGCCATCAGGTCGTCGCTGGCTTTGAAGAACGGGTAGCGACCACTGAGCAGAGACAGCAGGATGACTCCAGCAGACCACATGTCTATAGCTGGAGACAGAGAGACAATCAGACCACATGTCTATAGCTGGAGACAGAGAGACAATCAGACCACATGTCTATAGCCGGAGACAGAGAGACAATCAGACCACATGTCTATAGCTGGAGACAGAGAGACAGAGAGACAATCAGACCACATGTCTATAGCTGGAGACAGAGAGACAATCAGACCACATGTCTATAGCTGGAGACAGAGAGACAATCAGACCACATGTCTATAGCTGGAGACAGAGAGACAATCAGACCACATTTCTATAGCTGGAGACAGAGAGACAATCAGACCACATGTCTATAGCTGGAGACAGCGAGACAATCAGACCACATGTCTATAGCTGGAGACAGAGAGACAATCAGACCACATGTCTATAGCTGGAGACAGAGAGACAGAGAGACCACATGTCTATAGCCGGAGACAGAGAGACAATCAGACCACATGTCTATAGCTGGAGACAGAGAGACAATCAGACCACATGTCTATAGCTGGAGACAGCGAGACAATCAGACCACATGTCTATAGCTGGAGACAGAGAGACAATCAGACCACATGTCTATAGCTGGAGACAGAGAGACAATCAGACCACATGTCTATAGCTGGAGACAGAGAGACAGAGACAATCAGACCACATGTCTATAGCTGGAGACAGAGAGACAGAGACAATCAGACCACATGTCTATAGCTGGAGACAGAGAGACAGAGAGACAATCAGACCACATGTCTATAGCTGGAGACAGAGAGACAATCAGGTGATGGTTCCATGACATGTCAAACATTTATCAGTATTTGTTACATTTAGTTGAATAATTGGTTTTAGTGTCTTGTTGTGATTTGCTCTGGATGTATGCAATCATAAGATTAATTTCCTGGCTTATTCTTTCAAAAGGTTCCTAAACCAACCTGCAGGTAAAAAAAAATTCAAAAAAGAAAAAAGAAAAAGATTCAAATAAAATGTCTATGAGCTGACCAGATGTATTGACACATATCATTTTACAAAACCTTTCCAGCAAAGAAACCCCGCCCCCCAGGATTTGTATGACCATGGGACGTTTTCTATGTGTGCATGTAGGTGCGGACTGATGAACAGGTGTGTGTGTGTGTCAGTGCCTAGTCACCCACCTGTGCCCTGGTTGGGGCATTTAGTGAGGACCTCTGGGGCTCTGAAGCCTGGCGTCCCTGCCCGGGGAGCCACCTGCAGCTTCCTAGAGGAGGGAGGGAGGGAGGGAGAGGGAGGGAGGAAAGAAGAGGGAGGGAGGAAAGAAGAGGGAGGGAGGAAAGAGGGAGGGAGAGGAGGGAGGAAAGAAGAGGCAGGGAGAGGAGGGAGGAAAGAAGAGGGAGGGAGGAAAGAAGAGGGAGGGAGAAAAGAAGAGGCAGGGAGAGGAGGGAGGAAATAAGAGGGAGGGAGGAAAGAAGAGGCAGGGAGAGGAGGGAGGAAATAAGAGGGAGGGAGGAAAGAAGAGGGAGGGAGAGGAGGGAGGAAAGAAGAGGGAAGAAAGAAGAGGGAGGGAGAGGAGGGAGGAAAGAAGAGGGAGGAAAGAAGAGGGATGGAGAGGAGGAGGAAGGAGAGAGGTGGTCAATACTTTGTATCTAGACATGCAGATGATACAGTATTCTTTGTATCTAGACATGCAGATGATACAGTATTCTTTGTACTAGGGATGCCCCGATCGATCGGCCAGCGATCGGTATCGGCCGATATTCGCTAAAATAGCTGGATTTTTATATATATATAATATAAGAAATAAAATAAGAAATAACAATTCAGTACATTTAGTTTCACTAAGTTAGGAAAGTAATGTTTTAAGTCAAGCCTGATGTTGCCTTGCACAAAAGAATGATCCCAGTCTCTTCCACACAGTGAGGCATACAGTTTATTAAATGAACAATGGGTATTTACATTACATTTAGTCATTTAGCTGACTCTTTTATCCAAAGCGACTTACTGTATGTTCCGTATGACAAGTCATCAGGAAAGGCACAACTCTATCAGCTGAGTAACAATGTTGGTTACAATGTTGGTGCTACAGTGTAGGTTAGTATATTAGGACAAGTGCATGACAGTAAGAGTAACAAGTAACAAAACCAAAAACAATCGGTATCGGCAGTGTATCGGCCGATATGGCTCATAGAAGATCGGTATCGGTGGCAAAAAACGTGATCGGGCATCCCTTTGTACCTGGACATGCAGATGTTAGAGTATTCTTTGTACCTGGACATGCAGATGTTACAGTATTCTTTGTACCTGGACATGCAGATGTTACAGTATTCTTTGTACCTGGACATGCAGATGTTACAGTATTCTTTGTACCTGGACATGCAGATGTTACAGTATTCTTTGTACCTGGACATGCAGATGTTACAGTATTCTTTGTACCTGGACATGCAGATGTTACAGTATTCTTTGTACCTGGACATGCAGATGTTACAGTATTCTTTGTACCTGGACATGCAGATGTTACAGACACGGTCGGTCAGGTAGCAGGTACAGGTGAGACCCAGGTTTACAGCAGGGGGCCTCTGGGGCTTCTGGCTGCTAGCCTGGCCCCTGGCAGGCAGGGGGCGCCGGCTGGCCAACAGATACTTCCTGTTGGCTATGTCCTCCGTCTTACCTGGCTTCACTGGCTGAAGAAAGAGTTTAAAAAAATTACATATGCATAAAGTAGCGAAAAAGGAGGTGAATTGTGGAATGGATACAGCGATACTGTATGTTCAAAGAAGCCTGAAGAATCCCATCCCTGACTATATGTGAGATATTGGAAAGAAAGGAAGAAGATGCAGCAACAAGCAACACCAATGGGATGAAAGCAGAACAGTTCCTGTCTCCTGGGCGGGGCTCTTAACTCACAATCAAAGCGGGCATGGCCAACCGCATTTCACTGTATGCCCTGGTATGTATGTGATAAATAAACCTCTTGAATACTCTAACTCATTGACTGCCAATAACGAGTATATTCGTTTTTGGCGCCCATGCGTTGAACGCCAAAAACGAGTATATTCGTTTTATGTTTTATTTTTATTTTATTACGATACTAGACACTCTCGCGCACCTTGTGTATGGATGTGGTAACCCTGTGATAACGATCGAATCCCGATAGGGCCAGTTGGCCTGTCCCCCACATGAACTCAGCTGAGCAAACTGTTTATGAGAGCGGTGGCAATAGTGACGGTGTGTAGTGAACGATTGGAGATTATCATGAAGAGGAAAAACAAGGTGAAGACTATCCAGAAGGTGCGTTTTCACCAGACTACGTTGGAGTCCGCATTTCTGGTCAATCAGAAAAATAAAATACTAAAGTCAAGCCGGGCCGAGGATGTAATGTTATCTGTTCAGAGCGTCTCACCGCGCCGCAGTAGTCGCAAGAGAGCACGTCCAGAGCCCGAATATCTCACTGAAATGTTCAGCGATAGCGACACAGACAGTGACATTACAGAGTCAGACCCAGATGAGCCGGAATAGATGCCAAGTCGAGAAGCAGGTAAGATTACTCATGGTGGTTTTGTGAATATAACAATAATATGTATCAAGATGAACCCTTTGACCTTAAAAAAAAAAGGTGTCGAGCAACAAGCACACGAACTGCGCATGCTTCACAGAAGACGCGATATCTCTCTTACTAGAAAATGAGAAGGGATTTTTGGGAAACTGGCCACTCTTTAGCCTGGGATTGCTCAGGAACGGATGTATGTAGAAATAAACGGTTTGTTCCCTGTTGGGAGTATAAATATAAGCATTTCAAATGAGCCATAGTATGTCTCCAATCATAGCTATAATATAGAATATACGATGGATCTACAAACATCGTCAAAACGGTCTGAAACGCTGGCGCCAGGGAGTAAACTTGGGAAAATAGTGTGGCAGTCAATGAGTTAAAGGGGAACTTCACCAAAAAACAACGCTGATGCACATAATGCTCACACACATCCAAAAACTAGAAAGTTTTGCACACATTAATTTAGTTTGAGTTATTAATATTAATAGTAAATTATTTTGAATATGGCCACCAGTGATGCCATCGGGGGGACATTGAATCCTTGTGTTGTATTAATCACAGCACCATGAAATGACGTAGATGAAGAAATAGCAATACCTCGTCTTATAGACTGTTACCTTATCATTTCATTGTCAGATCATCGGTCGTCTTACCTCCATCTTGGCAGCGGTCGGTTTGGTGACTTGGGTGAGTTTGGTGGCGGAGGGACTCTGGGTCTGAGAGCAGCTGTTGAAGTTCCTCTCTCCAAACACGGGCCTCGGGGCTTTACACAACCCACTCAGCTCCTACACACACACAACACACAGTCAGCACATACACACACACACAACACACAACCCAGTCAGCACATACACACACACAACACAGTCAGCACATACACACACACAACTAGGGATGGGTACCGAATCCGGCACTTTTAAGGGTATCGACCAAATCGCGTCGGTACTACAGAGTACCGATTCACGTTGAGATCCACCGGTGCCACATTTCGGTAATGCAATCTTTTTTGTAATTTTTTTTTTTATATATAAAAGTCCGATGACGTCAACGTTTTTCGTTTACAGCGAGAAACTAAACCTATGAAGTGTGCCGCAAGTTCACGCGCACAATACACGCTTAACTAGGATTTGACTTGATTCAACAACAAAGCAGTCGGGGCAATGGCAAGCCGAAAACGGTCGCAAGTGTGGTAGGTAGATAACATTACATTTTGTAGAGACTAAAGTATGGAGAAAAGGTACCGTTGGTACCGGTATCGATTCAAATGTGAACGGTACCAAACCCTACACACAACCCAGTCAGCTCCTCCACAAATACAACACACAACCCAGTCAGCACATACACAAATACAACACACAACCCAGTCAGCACATACACAAATACAACAACACACAACCCAGTCAGCTCCTACACACAGTGGCGACAGTGGCTCAGGAGGTAGAGCAGTCGTCTGGCAATCTGGAGGTACCCGGTTCGATTCCCGCTCCTCCTGGGCAGCGTGTCGATGTGTCCTTGAGCAAGACACTTAACCCCTAATTGCTCCCGATGAGCAGGTTGGCACCTTGCATGGTTGCCTCCGCCATCGGTGTGTGAATGGGTAATATGTAAGTAACAAAATTGTAAAGCGCTTTGGATAAAAGCGCTATATAAAAAAGCAGCCATTTACCATTTACAACACACAACCCAGTCAGCACCTTCTATGACATAGACCCAGTGTACACCTTAACTACAGTACTATATACACCTCAATGACATCACTCTATACATCTCTATGACATCAACCCAGTGCAGACACCTTAGAGTGTTTAGAGCGGAGTCCAGCGGGGGCAGCAGGGAGAGCCCTCTTCACCGCAGGTTTCCCTGAGGTGGGAGAGGAGGAGGAAGAGGAGGGAGGAGGTGCTGGGGTCTTAGCGGCCTGTGAAGGAGGAGGTGCAGAGGAGGTGGTGGTGGTGGTGTTAGGGGGTCTGAAAGGTAGTGTGCTGCCCTGTTTCCCAGTGGAACCTCCACCCTTGACGGCTGTCTTCTGCTTCCCCACCTTCAGCAGGTCTATCTGGGTGTTGGTGGTGCCCTGAGCCAGGCCAAAGTCCACCAGGGCGTACCTGCAAGAATACAAGAGCTTTTACTATGACGCCCCTGGCTCAAAGTCCACCAGGGTTTACCTGCAAGGACACAAGAGCTTTTACTATGACGCCCCTGGCTCAAAGTCCACCAGGGTTTACCTGCAAGAATACAAGAGCTTTTACTATGATGCCCCTGGCTCAAAGTCCACCAGGGTTTACCTGCAAGGACACAAGAGCTTTTACTATGACGCCTCTGGCTCAAAGTCCACCAGGGTTTACCTGCAAGAATACAAGAGCTTTTACTATGATGCCCCTGGCTCAAAGTCCACCAGGGTTTACCTGCAAGAATACAAGAGCTTTTACTATGATGCCCCTGGCTCAAAGTCCACCAGGGTTTACCTGCAAGAATACAAGAGCTTTTACTATGACGCCCCTGGCTCAAAGTCCACCAGGGTTTACCTGCAAGAATACAAGAGCTTTTACTATGACGCCCCTGGCTCAAAGTCCACCAGGGTTTACCTGCAAGGACACACAAGCTTTTACTATGATGCCCCTGGCTCAAAGTCCACCAGGGTGTACCTGCAAGGACACAAGAGCTTTTACTATGACGCCTCTGGCTCAAAGTCCACCAGGGTTTACCTGCAAGAATACAAGAGCTTTACAGGACTACTGGCTCATGGAATGAACAGTCCTTGAAGTTGAGACTCTCCCCTCGGCTGCAGAGTTTAAATAGAGTTGTACGTGTTTGAATTAATTTGTTATCCTCGCTCTTTGCCTTGTCTTGTTGTCTCTTTGTTATGAATTTATATGCTTTTTTTTGCTAATTGCTGTATGTACACTCAAGGTGACTTGAGTTTAAATAAAGGTTTGAGTTTAAATAAAGGTTTGAAATTAAATTAAATATAACTTTCTATACAACTGGGCGATTCTGATGTTCTTGGAGGGAACTTGATGTTCTAGTTCACAAATTTTTAAGCACAAAACATTGAATATAATGTTAGATGTTAGTTTTTAACAAAACAAATTAAATCTATACAATAGTGAAACAATAAAACTGTAAAACAGTTTTTCAAATAAAAGCAGAGTCCCAAACAGACACATGTCCCAAATAAAGATTGGTGTTTTTACACGTTTTGACAAATAAAGGTAGGTCTCAATTGAGGTGTTACTGAGCAGTGAGGTGTTACTGAGCAGTGAAGTGTTACTGAGCAGTGAAGTGTTACTGAGCAGTGAGGTGTTACTGAGCAGTGAAGTGTTACTGAGCAGTGAAGTGTTACTGAGCAGTGAAGTGTTACTGAGCAGTGAGGTGTTACTGAGCAGTGAAGTGTTACTGAGGTGTTACTGAGCAGTGAGGTGTTACTGAGGTGTTACTGAGCAGTGAGGTGTTACTGAGGTGTTACTGAGCAGTGAGGTGTTACTGAGGTGTTACTGAGCAGTGAGGTGTTACTGAGCAGTGAGGTGTTACTGAGCAGTGAAGTGTTACTGAGCAGTGAGGTGTTACTGAGCAGTGAAGTGTTACTGAGTAGTTAAGTGTTACTGAGCAGTGAAGTGTTACTGAGTAGTGAAGTGTTACTGAGCAGTGAGGTGTTACTGAGCAGTGAAGTGTTACTGAGCAGTGAGGTGTTACTGAGGTGTTACTGAGCAGTGAGGTGTTACTGAGGTGTTACTGAGCAGTGAGGTGTTACTGAGGTGTTACTGAGCAGTGAAGTGTTACTGAGGTGTTACTGAGCAGTGAGGTGTTACTGAGGTGTTACTGAGCAGTGAAGTGTTACTGAGCAGTGAGGTGTTACTGAGCAGTGAGGTGTTACTGAGCAGTGAGGTGTTACTGAGCAGTGAGGTGTTACTGAGCAGTGAGGTGTTACTGAGGTGTTACTGAGCAGTGAAGTGTTACTGAGCAGTGAGGTGTTACTGAGCAGTGAGGTGTTACTGAGCAGTGAAGTGTTACTGAGCAGTGAGGTGTTACTGAGCAGTGAGGTGTTACTGAGCAGTGAGGTGTTACTGAGGTGTTACTGAGCAGTGAAGTGTTACTGAGCAGTGAGGTGTTACTGAGCAGTGAGGTGTTACTGAGCAGTGAGGTGTTACTGAGCAGTGAGGTGTTACTGAGCAGTGAGGTGTTACTGAGCAGTGAGGTGTTACTGAGGTGTTACTGAGCAGTGAGGTGTTACTGAGCAGTGAGGTGTTACTGAGGTGTTACTGAGCAGTGAGGTGTTACTGAGCAGTGAGGTGTTACTGAGCAGTGAAGTGTTACTGAGCAGTGAGGTGTTACTGAGCAGTGAGGTGTTACTGAGCAGTGAAGTGTTACTGAGCAGTGAGGTGTTACTGAGCAGTGAAGTGTTACTGAGCAGTGAGGTGTTACTGAGCAGTGAAGTGTTACTGAGCAGTGAGGTGTTACTGAGCAGTGAAGTGTTACTGAGCAGTGAGGTGTTACTGAGCAGTGAGGTGTTACTGAGCAGTGAGGTGTTACTGAGGTGTTACTGAGCAGTGAGGTGTTACTGAGGTGTTACTGAGCAGTGAGGTGTTACTGAGCAGTGAGGTGTTACTGAGGTGTTACTGAGCAGTGAGGTGTTACTGAGGTGTTACTGAGCAGTGAGGTGTTACTGAGCAGTGAGGTGTTACTGAGGTGTTACTGAGCAGTGAGGTGTTACTGAGGTGTTACTGAGCAGTGAGGTGTTACTGAGCAGTGAGGTGTTACTGAGCAGTGAGGTGTTACTGAGCAGTGAGGTGTTACTGAGCAGTGAAGTGTTACTGAGCAGTGAGGTGTTACTGAGCAGTGAGGTGTTACTGAGCAGTGAGGTGTTACTGAGCAGTGAGGTGTTACTGAGGTGTTACTGAGCAGTGAGGTGTTACTGAGCAGTGAGGTGTTACTGAGCAGTGAAGTGTTACTGAGCAGTGAGGTGTTACTGAGCAGTGAGGTGTTACTGAGCAGTGAGGTGTTACTGAGCAGTGAGGTGTTACTGAGCAGTGAGGTGTTACTGAGCAGTGAGGTGTTACTGAGGTGTTACTGAGCAGTGAGGTGTTACTGAGCAGTGAAGTGTTACTGAGCAGTGAGGTGTTACTGAGCAGTGAGGTGTTACTGAGCAGTGAAGTGTTACTGAGCAGTGAGGTGTTACTGAGCAGTGAGGTGTTACTGAGCAGTGAGGTGTTACTGAGCAGTGAGGTGGTGATGATTAAATATTCCATATCTGATCTGTATGCGTTGTATTTTGACATAATATTCATACTGGTTTAAAATACACAATTGGATATTTCCAATCTTTGCAGAGCAAGATTTTTGCGCAAAAGGAATTAGCGGCCCGTGTCATATAGTAAGTTCACCAGGCGAGTTCAGTGATTAAAGGCCTGGGCTGCTGTTAACTGAAGTGTGTGTGACGGCGTTCAAACAGCTGCTACTGACGTCTTGTCCTGCCGGTTGTACAGGAAGTTGTTGGGCTTGATGTCCCGGTGGATGATGCCAAAGCGGTGGATGTGTCTGAGGGCCTTCAGCAGGTGGTAGATGTACTGCCGCACCTCCTCCAGACTCAGGCGCACGATGAGCTCCTGCTGGACAAACAACAAGCTGCTTTTACCTGCAGTACTTTCATATTACAGACCAGCTTTTACCTGCAGTACTTTAATATTACAGACCAGTGATGAGAGCAGCTTTTACCTGCAGTACTTTCATATTACAGACCAGTGATGAGAGCTGCTTTTACCTGCAGTACTTTCATATTACAGACCAGTGATGAGAGCTCATTTTACCTGCAGTACTTTCATATTACAGACCACTAGACCAGTGATGAGAGCTGCTTTTACCTGCAGTACTTTAATATTACAGACCACTAGACCAGTGATGAGAGCTGCTTTTACCTGCAGTACTTTCATATTACAGACCACTAGACCAGTGATGAGAGCTGCTTTTACCTGCAGTACTTTCATATTACAGACCACTAGACCAGTGATGAGAGCTGCTTTTACCTGCAGTACTTTCATATTACAGACCAGTGATGAGAGCTGCTTTTACCTGCAGTACTTTCATATTACAACCAGTGATGAGAAGCTTTTACCTGCAGTACTTTCATATTACAAGCAGTGATGAGAGCAGCTTTTACCTGCAGTACTTTCATATTACAAGCAGTGATGAGAGCATCTTTTACCTGCAGTACTTTCATATTACAAGCAGTGATGAGAGCAGCTTTTACCATCAATATACTTTCATATTACAACCAGTGATGAGAGCAGATTTTACCATCAATATACTTTCATATTACAACCAGTGATGAGAGCAGCTTTTACCATCAATATACTTTCATATTACAACCAGTGATGAGAGCAGATTTTACCATCAATATACTTTCATATTACAACCAGTGATGAGAGAAGCTTTTACCATCAATATACTTTCATATTACAACCAGTGATGAGCAGCTTTTACCTGCAGTACTTTCATATTACAACCAGTGATGAGAGCTGCTTTTACCATCAATATACTTTCATATTACAACCAGTGATGAGTAGCTTTTACCTGCAGTACTTTCATATTACAACCAGTGATGAGAGCTGCTTTTACCATCAATATACTTTCATATTACAACCAGTGATGAGCAGCTTTTACCTGCAGTACTTTCATATTACAACCAGTGATGAGAGCTGCTTTTACCATCAATATACTTTCATATTACAACCAGTGATGAGAGCAGCTTTTACCATCAATATACTTTCATATTACAACCAGTGATGAGAGCAGCTTTTACCATCAATATACTTTCATATTACAGACCAGCTTTTACCATCAATAATATACTTTCATATTACAGACCAGCTTTTACCATCAATATACTTTCATATTACACAACCAGTGATGAGACCAGCAACATGTTGTGTCATATCATGAATCTATTGCACAACCCCTGCAGCCTCAAGCAACATTATCTAAAGGTGACAATGACATATTTTAGTCCTTTTCAACAATATATAGGTATTTGAGATCCTCTAAACAAGTTAAAATAGGTCTTCGAGGTCCTCTAAACAAGTTAAAATTGGTATTTGAGATCCTCTAAACAAGTTTTGGATGAATTATTACAGATACAAACATTACAAAAACATGTGTAAAACACTTAATTTTCCGTGGGATTGTTATAAACTTTGGACCTCTACTAGATAAGACTTCAGGCTATGTCTCGTGTGTACAAGTTAACCCCTTAAGCCTGACGGGCCCGGTATCGGGTATTTGAGTATTCATGTCATAAATAGAAATAGATCAATAGTCTGTATTAATTAATGTTGTTTTTTTTAAATGTAGGCAAGAGTAAATACCCTAACCCTATCAAAACAGCAGTCAAAGTGTATATTTTCAGCACTACGTTTGTTTACCAATGATTTTAAGTGTTATTAGCTAAATATGAGTTAATAAATATCTCAGCGCATCCCGGTGGAAACCAGATGAATTAGACGTGAGGAAGTAACGCATCATGAAAGTGTTGTAATCCTAAAACAGAAAAGACCCAGGGCTTTCAATAGTAGGGATGGGTACCTTTCACATTTGAACCGATACCGGTACCGGTACCTGTGAATCGATACCGGTACCCAACGGTACCTTTTTTCGGTACTTTAGTCTCAAGAAATTAAATTTGCAGTCATAAAAAAAAATCCAAACTTCAAATAACTACAATTTCGACAGTTTTCGGCTTGTCATTGCTCCGACTGCTTTGTTGTTGAATCAAGTCAAATCCTAGGTAAGCATATATTGTGCGTGTGAACGTTGACATAAAAAAAATAAAAATAAAAATAAAAAAAAAAAAAGTAAAAAAAAAGTTTAAAAAAAAATAATAAAAATATTTTTTTTTCTGTTTCCCACTTGATTCGATACTCGGTAGTACCGACGTGTTTCGGTTCGGTGCCTCAAAAGTACCGAATTCGGTACCCATCCCTATTCAATAGACATCGAAATTTCATAAAATTACAATACCCAGCTCACACCAGCCTCTGTGAAAGGCTAAAGCTGCTGAAAATATTGACGTTATTTTTGTGATTATATCTCACGGGTCCTTGTTCACAGGAACAAACCTGAACGTTATTGCCATGAAATAGAACATAGTTTGTTTCTTTACCTTTCTGTTAATGTCTAGGGGGAAAAAACGCATCTCAATCTGCTAAGAAATGGCAGACCTATTTATATTACAAAGAAGTAACTGTACTTACAGTAGATTTCATTCATGGTCTTTGCTGCCCTGTCATGGGCGCCTGGTGGTACTAAATCCAGACCGAACTCAGCCATTGGAAAGGGGAGATTTGGCCCGATCCATAGATGTGCGATTTGGCTATAATAAGGTAATTTATAGGCCTGATATTCTATATTCATAATTTGCATGTGTCTGGATGGCAAAATTCAGTACTGTATCTACAAAACTTCCTGTACATCTGTCCTTTATTCTTATATTTGGATTTTTTTGTACACGTGATCTCAAGAAGGAGCAAAGTGGCAATTCTTCACGTCTGGTCAATGTTAGCATGGTGTTATTCACCGTCAAAGATAAGAAGAATTTATTACATTTAAAAGAAATTATATTCTCCTTTGATTCATTACAATTTACTCAAGCCTAGTAACAGACACAATATGTCTGACACTGGGAATACATTCCCTGAGATCCATAGATGTCCCTAGATACCAAGAACATGCATGTAGAAGTGGAGCAATGTTCCATTTACTTAGGTATGTCTTTTTAGGTGAATCTTCTGAAAATATGGCTAGGGCAGGGGTGGCCAACCCGCGGCTCGCGAGCCGCATGTGGCTATTTGCCCGTCAAATGTGTGGCTCTTCCATCCAAACATTTAAAAAAATAAAAGATTATATATTTTTTTCTTTTTTTATGTTACTCATTCCATAAGGACGTAGAATAAACATTTACAGATTTTTTTTTAAATGGTCCATTTGCATGTTCTTGGTATGTGAATCTAGGGACATCTATGGATCTCAGGGATGTATGTATTCCCAGTGTCAGAAATAGTGTGTCTGTTACTAGGCTTGAGTAAATTGTAATGAACCAAAGGAGAATATCAATTATATTTATAAAAAAAAAAAAAAAATGTAACTTTGACTGTGAATAACACCATGCTAAAATTTACCAGACCTGAAAAATCTAAGCAAATGAATAAAGGGAAGATGATTAAACAGAAGGTTTTGTAGATACAGTACTGAATTCTGCCATCTTTTTTATAATGTAAATTTCTCCACCGTTTTTTGCTAGAGAAACTAACTGCATTCTGTTTTATGGAAATAACCTTCAGGTTTGTGGGAGATAATCCCAAAAAGAGAAATAAAAAAGTAAATCCAGAAGTCAGATGATTGACAGGGGCTGGCGTGAGCTGGGTAAGGTCGTTTTTTGAAATTCGAAAGCCCTGAGTCTCTTCCTTCAAAAGTCTACACTCACTTTTGGCTGCTCCACTTCCTCCTGTCAATATGCGCCGGTTTCCGACTCAATGCCCTGAGATTTCTATAATCTTATATTTCACTAATAACAGTTAAAATCATTGGTAAACAAACGTAATGCTGAAAATATACACTTTTACTGTATATCTCGGGCTTAAGAGGTTAACCCTGTGAGGCCCAAATTAAAAAGACATTAGCAACTTCAGAGGCCAGAGGGTGAGACATATAAACACATTTACTATCAAATAGCATTGTGAGGCCGAACAACAGGACCAATTGACTATACATGTGCTTAAAACAAATTAAATAAACATTTACAGACTTTTTAAAAATGGCTAAAAGTGATTTTGTAATTTTGCAACCGTGGGTCTCACAGGGTACTTTTAACCCTGTGAGGCCCAAATAAAAAATACATTAGCAACTTCAGAGGCCAGAGGGTGAGACTTATAAACACATGAAGGGTGCCGTGACTGAAAAACAAGGTTGAGAAACGCTGGTATATGGTGTGGCTCTTTGTGGTACCACAGTCATTTTTGTGGCTCTTTTTAGTCTCTGACTGGTTGGCCACCCCTGGGCTTAAGAGTTTAACGTTGTCATTATTATTTTATAAGCGGATGTTTGTTTGTTATAAATAAAGTTATTATCATTATTATTATTATTATTGTCTACTCACCACGATGGGCTGGTGCTCCATGTAGGGCATCACAATAACAACATGGTGCTCCTTCCTGAAGCAGTACGTCACTCCCATCACGCTCTCCCTGCCCCTGCACAGAAACAAAGATACTAACACAAAATGGTTTGCAGAGAGTGATAAGAACTGGCCCCAGCGACAGAATAATGATTGTTATGCATTCTCCACATAATAAAAATGTGTTGTCGTCTTGAGTGACTTGAAGCCGGTCGGTCACTCACCCAGCCACGGTGAGACACTGCAGCTCTGCGGCGATGCGGAGCGGATGGCTGGTCGGGATCAGGTGTTTCAGGGCAAACCTCTCTCTGGTGCCATCCAGCATCTGGGCCTCGCCCAGGTACACAGAACTGAACGTACCTGGTGTACAGAGAGAGAACAGACACTTTGTCAGATGTACAGAGAGAGGACAGACACTTTGTCAGATGTACAGAGAGCGAACAGACACTTTGTCAGATGTACAGAGAGAGGACAGACACTTTGTCAAGTCAAGTCAAGTTTTATTTGTCACGGCATACAAGTATACAATGAAATGCGGGTGGTCTTGCCCGCAACGATGTGCAATACAGTGGTACAACATATAATAGAATCCAATAAAAACAACATTGTGCAATAACAGGTAACATGGTGTGACATCTCGGTATCTGTACATAGTTATTTACAGAGCATATAGGACATGCTAGGTAGCTTTGGTAGTGCAATACACTGTTACTGTTGCTATACTAATTTAAAGTGGCCTTTCCTTTTGGCAATAAGTGTGGGTGAGTGCGGCATGAGTGTGTGCCCGCTCATGTTAAAGTGTTAAAGTGGCTGCTAGTGCACAGTGTGCGTGTCGTGTGTGTGCTCATGTGTGCTTGTGTGTGGATAGTTCAGTGTTCTGTGGCACTCAATGTTCATTGTTCAAGGCTCTGATGGCCTGGGGGAAGAAGCTGAGCCTAAGCCTCTCTGTCCTAGTAGCTGGGGTTCGCAGGCGTCTGCCTGACCTCAGCAGCTGGAACAGGCTGTTATTGGGGTGGTGGGGGTCTTTCATTATTCTGCAGGCTCTGGATTTGCACCTCTTGTTGTATAGAACCTGCAGGGGAGGTAGTGCAATACCCGTGGTACGCTCGGCTGAGCGCACCACTCTCTGTAGGGCCTTCTTGTCCTGTGCCGTGCTGTTCCCATACCAGGCAGTGATGTTTCCGGTCAAGATGCTCTCTACAGCTCCTGAGTAGAAGGACTGGAGTATCTTCCCCGATACTCTGAACTTCCTTAACTGTCTCAGGTGGTAGAGGCGCTGCTTCGCCTTCTTTACTACTGTGTCTATGTGTGTTGACCATGTCAGATCCTCTGAGATGTGGACCGAGATGTACAGAGAGAGGACAGACACTTTGTCAGATGTACAGAGAGAGGACAGACACTTTGTCAGATGTACAGAGAGAACAGACACTTTGTCAGATGTACAGAGAGAGAACAGACACTTTGTCAGATGTACAGAGAGAGAACAGACACTTTGTCAGATGTACAGGAGAGAACAGACACTTTGTCAGATGTACAGGAGAGAACAGACACTTTGTCAGATGTACAGAGAGAGGACAGACACTATGTCAGATGTACAGGAGAGAACAGACATGTACAATGTTATGTTCAGTAGTAGAGCCTTGGGTCAGTATTACCAACTGGATATTTCCGCTTTCCAAAGTCTAGATTTCAGGGCCCTCATTCATCAACGTGGACGTAGAATATGTTCTATTTCCACACGTAAGCACGGAATGTAGAACTAGTGTACGCACAGGGAAGTCGGGATTCATCACACGGTGCGTACGCAGGCTCTACGCTCCCCCGTAGAACTTTGTTCTACCGTCAATGCTTGTGCATGATTATCCATATATGGTCATGAAAGTGAGGAAACACCCCCCATGGGATGTGAAATAATGGACTGACCCGAGCTCTGAAAAACTCCACGGAGAATTCACTGCTGTCGAACCAAGACACTATCGCGTATTATGGGATAAATAAAAGGCGGATTTGTAAACGGTGATGTCAGATATCAACGGCTCCCTAAGACCATTGCTGCAATTCTGCCTGGACAGCTCAAAATACTAATAAAGACCGTTCGTTGACCACTGTTTGGCGTTGGTTGTGTGTCATTATAACCGTGCTGTAATATGAATGCCTTTATTAGTTGTGTTCGATTGGCTATATGATTTTTAGAGGCATCTATTTAGTTGTCGGCTAATAAAGACCGCGCTGGAATATGACTGCCTTTTCCCGTGTTGTTTGATTAATACCCAGGGATTAAAGTTCTCCTCAATTTGATTCCAAATCGCGATGGATCTCCCGTCAATTTTCTACCTGCTGCATATGATTTCTAGAGGCATACTACAATCCATTTTGATGTCAGTATTGGGTAGCCTACATAAACAATAATACGAGAGCTATACAAGAACAATGAATCTTACTGCCATGTATGATGTAGCAGATACACCATGTGTAGCCTGCCTATATGTGATCAATACAAACATGAACTTGAATTCCATCATGTCTGTGTGCGGGTCACTGCGGGAACTCACAAGGCTGTTGTCACAATGTAAATAAGAACGTGCACTGAAAAGTTACAGTATGTAGTTGGTTGATCATTTGTATGACAGTCAGTAAACCCTTGCAAAAAGTATCCGTTTTATTTAATGAATTGAAAACATTCAGCATCGCCTTCCTCCCGGCATCCAGCAATAACATGTATCAGGCAAATGCGCATCGCAACATTGACTGAGTGGAATCCCTTTCTATTCACATAACTGCATTTGTGATGGAGCTTTGACAGCTACAGTAACAGTCTATTGGTCGATCCATCTCCAATATCACGATGGACCGTGCCGCGGTGGCAAAGACCCGAGGGTGGAGAGGATCTTGAATGAATTCCATCATCATATATATATGTTGTGTGTCTGTCCACTATGTTTGTTACTTTGTTATTCCCCCCCCCCCTATCTATGTAAAGCGACCTTGGGTCTCTTGAAAGGCGCTATATAAAATGAAGCTATTATTATTATTATTGTTATTATTATCATCACATCTGTGCGGGAGCTCACAAATAGACTGTTAGTCTCAGTGAAGTTTCAACGGAGGTCATCTATTCTAACCAACAAATTGAAGTAGAAAGCATTTCGTGACCAATCTTATTTGGAAACATGACACACAAAATAATTTGCTTTTTATTTGAAACAATATCTAATCGTGTTTGGAGGTTGGTGTTTTGCGTCTGCCCCCCGTGCCAAACAAGCAGGCCAACCTCTTGTTCGCGTGTGAGCCCGTTATAATTACACTACTGTCGCTATTTTACAATGAACTATAATGAATTACGGGTCATACAGAAGTTGAACACTAATGCACGGAAGCTTATTTCCGCCTTGAAACTAATGCAGGACTGAGGAGTGCTTATGCGTAGTAACGATATTCTACCACTGGGCGCCAGGTACGCCTGGTCTGACCTGTGCGTAGATGTAAGCACGGAGTCAAGTTCAAATCGAAATTGATGAATCCCACTCTTTGCTTAGAAATGATCGTACGCACAGGGTAAGCACAGATCTGTGCGTAGAACACATTGATGAATGAGGGCCCAGGATTCACTGTGAATGATGTCATCAACCCTTTGACTCACAATTTATGAGGTCAACAAGTACCAAACAGGGGTTCTTATGTACAAAGTGATTGGTCTTCCTTTATCTTTGCCAACATTTTTTCAAAGTTATTTTGAGTTTAATTCTCATTATCATGCACATCTCACAAGAAGAAATAAAGACTTACGCATTCCTTTCTGTAGGACCTCTGTTGCCAAATTCTCATTTGTTTATCAAGGTGCAGTGATGTGGAATGTTATACAAAATCTAACAGAAACATGTTCCACTTTAAATATATTTAAAAGTAAGCTTAAAAAAGAACTACAGCTCCTGTAGTCTGTGAATTTGAGTGAAGTATTTTTTCCCCCCACCGTTATAATTGTTATATAATGCTGTATTGTATGTATCTGTGTGTATGAGAGAGGGATATGCGCATGTGTGTTTGTGCATAATGTGGGGGGGGATATCTTTTGTGTAGTTATCCTATATAGGTTTAAGAGGGGATGTCGCTTATAAGCCCTTGGGTTTTTTGACCTTTCCTGCACATTTTAACTGTTCTTCTTTTACTTATTTTATTCCAGAATGTATGTTTATAAGTGCAAATAACAATAAACAAATAAACCCTTTGACTCACCTTCTCCAATCTTGTCCGTGATCCTGAAGATCCCGGAGAGCTGGGGCACGGCTTCGTACAGGTACTCTATGTCCACCTGCACGTCCCCTGGACAGAGAGAAGACGGATCACAACCGAGTAGGGCTGTACACTGAATAGTTTGAAGCTTCATTCATAACGGTGACATTCGAATTCTAAAATCAACATTCCCATCTTTCACATGGTTTAAACCAGGGGTCTCAAACTCGCGGGCCAATTGCGGCCCGGGGGATGATATTTTGCGGCCCCCTACTTGACATAAAAGTTTAGTGTTAATGTGGCCCGCGCGCAACTGTTTGCCGAGTCGTTGCGCGAGAGTTGGACGTTTTATTTATTTTATTACTTGTAGGCTACCATAGCGCAGGCTCATGACAGCAACGTTATGTTAGTGACTTGGTTGAAACTTGATTCCGGAGTGATATCAAGTAAAGTGGAAGGCAAATGCATCCTTGCTATCTCCTCTGACTGCGAGCAGTGCTCTGCATGTCCGGCTGCACTGCCACTGTCTGTGTCTGTGTACGGGTCTGGTCCAATCACATTCAGCGTCCCGTCAGTGTTTTCCCCCCTCACCCACAGTCTGCGAATCAGAGGCAGAGTAGGGCGGGTCTTAAACAGTCAGAGTCAGAGCAGAGTTGACAGCGCATCTACAGTAAACTCGCTCCCAGTTTTATCTCCGTGAGATAAATGTAGCTACTAGCCTAGTTTCGCCAGCAGGCAGCCAGCAGAAAAATGGCATTTTCAAAGATGGTCAGTAAAAGAAAAGTCGACTGCAATTCAAAGGTGAATGGACTGAAAAATATGCGTTCATCCTGAGTCCCAGCACCAAACCAATGTGACTATATGCCAAGAAACGGTAGCTCTTGTGAAGGGTGGCAATTTGAAAGTAATGTATGACTGAAGTGATGGAGACCATGTTTGAAGGCAAACAAAAGCAAATCCCGCTCAGATAGCACAGCAACCAGAATAACTGAAATACTGGCTGGTGATTTGATTAAACAGCTTTGTGATAGAAAAAAAATGTACAGTGCATTTCCATAGCTGTGGATGAGTCCACTGACACCACTGACAAGCCTATGTTCTGAAGAACCATTCATGTTCTGAAGAACTGTTCATGTTCTGAAATGTTATTGCTAAAGATTGAGAAGATTGGATCAGTTGTACTTTTTTTTTTGAATACTTGAACCGCCTCTCCAGTAACAGATCAGAAACCACTCAACCTCCTCGTCCTCCAGTAACAGATTAGAAACCACTCAACCTCCTCTCCAGCAACAGATTAGAAACCACTCAACCTCCTCTCCAGCAACAGATCAGAAACCACTCAACCTCCTCGTCCTCCAGTAACAGATTAGAAACCACTCAACCTCCTCTCCAGCAACAGATTAGAAACCACTCAACCTCCTCTCTAGTAACAGATTAGAAACCACTCAACCTCCTCTCCAGCAACAGATTAGAAACCACTCAACCTCCTCGTCCTCCAGCAACAGATTAGAAACCACTCAACCTCCTCGTCCTCCAGCAACAGATCAGAAACCACTCAACCTCCTCTCCAGCAACAGATCAGAAACCACTCAACCTCCTCTCCAGTAACAGATCAGAAACCACTCAACCTCCTCTCCAGTAACAGATCAGAAACCACTCAACCTCCTCTCCAGTAACAGATTAGAAACCACTCAACCTCCTCTCCAGTAACAGATCAGAAACCACTCAACCTCCTCTCCAGTAACAGATTAGAAACCACTCAACCTCCTCTCCAGCAACAGATTAGAAACCACTCAACCTCCTCGTCCTCCAGTAACAGATTAGAAACCACCCAACCTCCTCTCCAGTAACAGATTAGAAACCACTCAACCTCCTCTCCAGTAACAGATTAGAAACCACTCAACCTCCTCGTCCTCCAGTAACAGATTAGAAACCACTCAACCTCCTCGTCCTCCAGTAACAGATTAGAAACCACTCAACCTCCTCTCCAGTAACAGATTAGAAACCACTCAACCTCCTCTCCAGTAACAGATTAGAAACCACTCAACCTCCTCGTCCTCCAGTAACAGATTAGAAACCACTCAACCTCCTCGTCCTCCAGCAACAGATCAGAAACCACTCAACCTCCTCGTCCTCCAGTAACAGATTAGAAACCACTCAACCTCCTCGTCCTCCAGTAACAGATTAGAAACCACTCAACCTCCTCTCCAGTAACAGATTAGAAACCACTCAACCTCCTCTCCAGCAACAGATCAGAAACCACTCTGTCTAGAGAGGGCAGTTCTGCACTAATCTGCTCAGAGTGTATGGTTCTCTCTCAGTCCTTCTCACACAAGTTAATATCCGTTAACTGAATTGAGTCTACTCACGGGGGATTCTCTTTCTCCTGCCATCAGCTCTGACTCCACCTCCCTCCGCGTTGATGCTGTCGTCATGGCAGACGGGCGACAGCTCCATCTTGTCATGGCAGACGGGCGACAGCTCCATCTTGACCAGGCTGGAATCTAGATCAGATTAGCAAATGGTTATGTACTCTGTACTCTCTCTGTATGATAGCATGTACAATAATGCTGTATTTAATAATAATAATAATTGATTCTTACCGTATATATATTTATCCACATCCGTCTGTACATACCTGCCTGGCTGCATCCTTTTTACACATCTGTAGAATTATCTATATCTGTACATATCCCTTACCTACTCTCACTAGTTTCACTGCTGGCCTGTACGACTTACTACCATTGTGTCTTTATATGTTATATGGGTTATATGCAGGTGTATAAGTAGGTATATTGAAGGATTACATGCAGGTATATTCAGGCCGGTATGTATATATGCTGTAAATATAAATGTATATATATACAGTATACAGCACTATTGTACAGTATGCTATCATACAGAGTTATATGGGTATATGGCTGCAGGTGTATAAGTGGGTATATTGTAGGATTATATGCAGGTATATTCAGACAGATATGTATATATATATTCTGTAAATATAAATGTATATATACAGTATATACAGCACTATTGTGTAGTACATGCTATCATAGTTATATGGGTATATGGCTGCAGGTGTATAAGTAGGTATATTGTAGGATTATATGCAGGTATATTCAGGCCGGTATGTATATATGCTGTAAATATAAATGTATATACAGTATACAGCACTATTGTACATGCTATCATAGTTATATGGGTATATGGCTGCAGGTGTATAAGTAGGTATATTGTAGGATTATATGCAGGTATATTCAGACAGATATGTATATATGCTGTACATATAAATGTATATATACAGTATATACAGCACTATTGTACATGCTATCATACAGAGTTATATGGGTAGACTAATAGTATGAGGTAGGTGGTTATGACTACAGTGTAGACAGTGAAAGCAGTAGGCAGCAGGTATAAACTATAGGCAACAGAACAGATCAGTGTCATGTTCATAACGAAATTAGAAACCACTTTAATCATGTAACGTTGAAGAACGTTGCTAAGTGAGCCATGTCGACCATGTTGTACAGTGAGTACACACGACATAACCTGCTGTGCTCATAACGGCTTCATGAAGCTACTATGAATTGAAAATGGGGGACCCTGATGTAAACAAGACAAACGTCTTTCTTTGGTCTGCATCCCCTTAACAATTGTGTGTATTGAGCTGTACTGTATTGTACCCATTCTACAATCTGGTAATAAAGTTTTCATTCATTCATTACTATGTGATGCTAGTGGCCAACTGGCAAAACAACTAGGTAGCAAACAACCTCTTACCTCTTTGTTGATCAAGTTTAGTCGACTTTAACTTTTCACATTTCATAAAAACGCTGCAGTGTTTTGGTATTTCTTGACACTGCTATATTATGATATTATCTTGACGTAGAGCTGGTTTTGTGGATAATAAGACGGTGGTAAATAAAACGTTAAAATACTTTAGCAGGTTAAACCTACTTCCCTCTTCTGGGCTTGTTGATTGTTCCGCCTGGCGCCTGCAAACTGCGCGCTCAAAGTGACGTCACGGGTGGGCGGTCTTTCCTCGGTGACGCGCGCAGGCACGCAGAGCAGTCACGTCACAAAGGGGCGAGGTCTGCTCTCTAGAACCAGTGCTTCTCAAACCTCATCTAGTCAAGGTACTCATCATAATACGTCAGGGACCCCGTTTGATAATAATGTACTGTAGTCCCAGGAGAACCCACATCAAGATGAAAGTATTTCTCTGGTTTGCATCCCCTTAACAATTGTGTGTATTGAGCTGTACTGTATTGGACCCATTCTGCAATCTGTTAATACAATTTTCAATCAATCAATCAATCAATCAATCAAGCAATGAGAAGATACTTGTTGGTAAATGTCAAGACTCCCTCAAGCCTCATAAACAGTACTGTATATTTGTAGATCTGGTATGTCATAAATGTCTAGATGTAACAGTACTGTCTATCTGTATGTCATGTATGTCATATAATATTATGTTATGATGAATGTAAACAAGACGGAAGTCTTTTTCTGGTCTGCATCCCCACTATGGCGTCCGTTCACGAGTATATACGTGTTTCGATTCCATGCGTTGTGGTCCAGAGCCACGAGTATACTCGTGACGAGTTGTTATTGTTTTATTCCATATTTATAACGCTTATTAGGTCCCCGATCCACTTGCAGGATCTTTCCACATATTTGATTTTCGAAACATGCAGTACCGGCCAGATCCGCTTAGGGGCGCCATCGCTCCACTGCAGTATCATTGAGGGGATTTAAAAAAATAAATGCGTTTACAGTCCTGTGGGCGGATCATAGAGCCTTGATTCCAAACGAAGACCCTCCATCTTTGATTAGCTTGCCGAACGTTTTTTTCAGCGTGGAATAATGGGATTTATGATTAGCCAATGTGCATATCGATCTACCAGAATCCGATGACTGGTGAGGAAATGCTGCCGGCGATCACATGGCCTGACGGTAGGATAATATTACCCCAAATTACAGCTGGATTGGACATTGTTTTATAACCTAACGTGATAGACTACTGACATTGGCTACCGGAACTCACACTCTATTGCTAATCAATAATACTGATCGTCGTTCCCCGCTGCCCCCATTTCATCCATAGATACTCTGTAATATTCCGGATGCTACGCAGTTTGTTTTATTTCATTCGTATATACAGCAGAAATGCAGTAGCAGCTCGTGGATGCTTCGCCACTAGGGGCGCTATACCAAACATTTTGCAAACATGTACAAGGCACGCATTGGCGAATATTATCACCATTGCCATCGATCAATATATGATCACAGTCAGTCAAATGCAACCATGTTTCCAATAGCCCAACACAAACACGCACAGCTCTCTCTCTCTCTCTCTCTCTCTCTCTCTCAGATGATGTCAGATCCATTCAATAATAAACACATTTGTATATCTCGTCATTTTAAACAAGTTACCATTCATTGTCTGAGTGGTTATGCCCCACACGCGGCGAAATTAGAGAGAGAGAGAGAGAGAGAGCGAGAGAGAGAGAGAGCGAGAGCGAGAGCGAGAGCGAGAGAGAGAGAGAGAGAGAGAGAGAGAGAGAGAGCGAGAGAGAGAGAGAGAGAGAGAGAGAGCGTTAGTTAAGCATTAGCTGAGTGGCTAACAGCAGCTAAAGTTAGCTGAGTTGGCTAAGAGAGAGAGAGAGAGAGAATTAACTCACTTTGTTTAATTGAAACGTGGTCCAGCCGGAGGGGTTAATAAAGTGTATGTCCACTGACTGTCCCCTAGACTTTTGTCGATGTATATCCATTCCACTCACTGCCCACTGTCCAGACTCCAGACTGAATCACAAGTTCACAACACACAGCTTCGAACATGTTGCAAACTGTGGCTAAGGAAAAAACTGGCATCGCCGCGTCGGCCAATCAGAGAGCGTCTCTGCGAAATGCGGCTATGGAAATTCTAGACGGAAATTCTAAACGCTTGACTAGACCGCTTCAAATCGCGCCCGGATTCCAACATAATAGTCATATTTCAACGCACAACGCGTTACGCACTGATTGGCTGTGACGGATACAGCGATCGAACAGTGACGCGCACTCAGAGCGCTATCGCGTCTAGCCCGGGCCGAGAAAAAAAAAAAAAAAAAAAAAAAAAAAATTGAGTCACTTCCTGTTCCTGAAAACGAGTATTTTTTTATTTTATATAGTAACGTTATATTGTGCATTGGAAACACAAACATACTTAAAATGAGTAAATATTATTCATTTTAAACATGTTTATATTATTTATAGGGCTATAAAACAAAAAACTAAAAAATTATTGTTCTTGTTCTCATATAACCAGGGCAGGGCCTGAGGGGGGGCGGCACCCTAGCGTTTGATATAACGGCGCCAACGTTTAGCCTTTTTTGCAGCCTCCTGCAGAAAAGCCTAGACGAAAAGCGCGATATACCTTATATTCACGACGCTATAAAATGACAACCAACCGATGGATTTTTATTTTCTTTAAGCCATTATGAAGGCACGGTTTATGCACTCAAGTGACAATGAGAATGGACAGATAGCAATACTATAAATGATATATAAAACTCTTAGAAAGTACATCGGTTTGTTTACAATCCTCTGTCCTCTGACACCTAAATCGCCGCGGGGCTCCGGTCGTCATTGTGTGTATTGAGCTGTACTGTACTGTACCCATTCTGCAATCTGTTAATACAATTTTCAATCAATCAATCAATCAATCAATCAATCTGCTAGCTAGCTGGTCTCTAGAAGACATTATAACTTGGATGAATCTAAATAAGATCAGATAAGATAAGATATTCCTTTATTGATCCCCTTGGGGAAATTCAGGCATCATAGCAGCATGGGGGAGGGGGATGGGAGGTACAGGTAATATAAGACATGGTACAGGTCACATCATTATAGTACAGTGTAGAAGTACAAATAAAAATAGAATAAAAAGGCAGTGTAAACAATATAATTAACTATGGACATGTGCATATGGGCAACAAGGTGCAAGATGAGGGTATGTATGTATCCAATAATATAAATCTAATCTAATATATAATGTAAAAATGCTAAATATATGCTCTGATGAAGTATACAGTATTCACATAAGGTGCAGTAAGGTAAGTATATTATCCTTTTAGGTGGGAGTCAGCTACTAGGTTCCTAGTAGTTGGATGTCTGGCAGCAGTCCCTGCCCACTGTTGTGGAGCCTGATGGCCGCTGGTATGAAGGACTGGCCGAGGCGGTTAGTTGAGTGTCTGGGTATAAGTCTATGACTGAACGTGCTTCTCATCTTGACTAGCTCATCGTAGAGGGGTGGGAGGGATTCTCCAGGATAGCAGCCAGCTTCCTTCTCATCCCCCTCTCTGCCACCACCTCTAGTCTGACCAGCTCGACTCCCACCATGGAGCTAGCCTTCCTCACCAGCTTGTTCAGTTTGTTGGTGTCCCTCGAGTTGATGTAGACTGGTAGAATGACTGCAGCAGTCTATTGCAAACATTGAAGGACCTGAGTCTCCTCCCTTGTCCCTTCCTGTAGAGGGCCTGTGTTGTCCGACCAGTCCAGTTTATTCTTCAGGTGTACCTAAATGTCCCCACTCTTAATGATGGGAAGACAGAAGTTATTGTGTTCATTGTTTTAATGACTGTTAGTGCTCTATGACCCCTTAATGACCCTGTTAGTGCTTTATGACCCCTTAATGACTCAGTTAGTGCTCTATGACTGTTAGTGCTCTATCTTTTCTCTCTCTCCTTCAACCTACCCTGATCTCACCTGGTCGGGGACTGACCCTTAGATTAATCTGTCTAGTTTAGTTAGGATGTCTATTTGCTCCCCTGTCTGCCTTTCTGCAGACATGGGAGAACCTTTTTACTGTAATTTCATTTTCTAATAAATATGAATGATCAAGTTCAACAACTTGTGCTTTTATTTGGATATTCCTTATTTCCATGTTGAAATTACGCTATACATTAAGTGTGGGATCGCCCAAAAAAATTCCTAAATAAAATGGGGTTGTGGTATAAAAAAGTTTGAGAACCCCTGGGACTCTAGGCTAAAGACTAAAAAGAAACTCAGCCTTCTCCAGGAGTGCCTGCTCGGCATTGAGAGCTGGATGGGGAGTAACTATGCTTGCACCTCATGGTACCAAAGCACCTCAAAGGCGCTAAAAACAAAATTACGAACATCTCAAAACAAACTGGTCAGACTACTGCTTGACCTTACTCCTAGAACCCACCTCACCCGTGCCCACTTTGACAACCTAGGATGGCTTAGAGTAGACGACAGAGTACAGCAACTTGCAATGGGCCTGGTCTACAAGATACACTACACGACCAAGGTACCCATGTACATGTCAAAATACTTCCCAAAGGTCAGTGAATACCACGATCACAACACCAGAGGGAGCTCCACAAATCATGTTAAACCCAGATTCGGCTCAAACAAGGGACTAAACACGTTTCGCAATTATGCCACATCAATGTGGAACGTACTACCAAAGCTGTAAAGGAATGTGAATCACTACCCACTTTCAAAAACACTCTCAAAAAACACCTACGGGAGACTGCAATTCGAAACTGGCCCCTGTAAATGTCCTAACACAACCCCCTCCAATGTACAGTAAAAATGACCAAGTATGGTCTTGTCAATATTCCAATGTACAGTGTTGCTTGTACAGTTGTATAGTGTGTCCCCCCCACTCCTACCCAACCTCCTCCAATGTACAGTACCCCCCCCCCCCCCCCCACCTCCTCCAATGTACAGTTTCTACGTCAAATGTATATACTTCTTTTCTGGACTCTTTTCGTATCACAAACAGTACTGTATTTGCAAATCTGGTATGTCATAAATGTATAGATGTATCAGTACTGTAGGGCGGCTACGTGGCGTAGTGGGCAAGGCGCTCGCCACGAATGCAGAGACGCTGGGATCGCCTGTTCGATCCCAGCGCTCCACATTGCTTTCAGTTTAGCTGGTCGTTCATACTAATACACATTGGCCGTATTAGGGGGTGGGAAACTGATGGGTGGGGATCGGGCGTTGTGGACAGCGACTCCTACAGGTCGGTTGGTGCGCCTGCGCAGTAGAATCAGGAAGTGTCGGGGGCAGCGTGAGCCTCCCACGCGTTACTCCTCGCCACTGAGAGATCGAGCTGCGCAGGTGAAAAGATGCGACTGCTGTTACCTCAAGTACCGGAGGGGACTTGTGCTATGTATGACTTAGTCCACATTGCAGCCGGCTTGTGGGAGGCAAGAAACGGCGTTCGTGACAGGGGAGGGTTGAATTGGATGATACGAAATTGGGATGGGAGAAAATATAGAAAATGGGAGAAAAAGTGGATCAAAAAAAGATGTAGCAGTACTGTCTATCTGTATGTCATATATGTTACGATGAATTGAAAATGGGGGACCCTGATGTAAACAAGACGAAAGTCTTTCTCTGGTCTGCATCCCCTTAACAATTGTATGTATTGAGCTGTACTGTACCCATTCTGCAATCTGTTAATAAAGTTTTCAATCAATCAATCAAACTTCCTCCATTAAATGCAAAAAAACGGAGGTGCTGATCGTAGCAGCTGAAAAGACTGCAGCTAGAGTGGCCACTCACTTGGGGTCCCTTAAAGACAACATACGTCCCCACCTGAGAAACCTGGGTGTCGTCTTCGACCAGGCCATGAACCTAGACAAACATGTCAAAACACTCACACGCACCTGAATGAATGAAAACTTTATTTAACAGATTGCAGAATGGGTACAATACAGTACGGCTCAATACACACAATTGTTAAAAGGATGCAGACCAGAGAAAGACGTTTGTCTTGTTTACATCAGGGTCCCCCATTTTCAATTCATATTGACATTTATGACATACACAACATACATGACATTTATGGCATAGGGACATACAGGTATTTAGTACTGTTACATTTGTGACATAAACGGTATTCAAATATACAGTACTGTTACCCATAGATCCTGACAGAGTATATACATATGATGGGGAGGGGACTGTACATTAGGAGGGGGTGGGTGGGTGGGTGGGAGAGAAATATACATACGGTGGGGAGGAGACTGTACATTTGGAGTGGGTGGGTGGGTGAGAGAGAAATATACATACGGCGGGGAGAGAATATATACATGCGGTGGGGAGGAGACTGTCTATTAGGAGGGGGTGGGGAGTTTGGACATTTACGGTGGCCAGTTTCGAATTGCAGCCTCCCGTAGGTGCTCTTTAAGAGCGGTTTTGAATGTGGGTAGGGATTCACATTCCTTTACAGCTTTGGGTAGGGCGTTCCACATTGATGTGGCATAATTGCGAAACGTGTTTAGTCCCTTGTTTGAGCCGAATCTGGGTTTAACATGATTTGTTGAGCTTCCTCTGGTGTTGTGGTCGTGGTATTCACTGACCTTTGGGAAGTATTTTGACATGTACATGGGTACCTTAGTCGTATAGTGTATCTTGTAGACCAGGCCCATTGCAAGTTGCTGTACTCTAAGCCATCGTAGGTTGTCAAAGTGGGCAGGGGTGAGGTGGGTTCTAGGGGTAAGGTCAAGTAGTAGTCTGACCAGTTTGTTTTGTGATGTTTGTAATCTTGTTTTTAGCGCCTTTGAGGTGCTTTGGTACCATGAGGTGCAAGCATAGTCGTAGTACCCTTGAATGAGTGCTCCTGCCAGAGTCTTCAGGGTGTTCTTGTTTACCAGAGGAGATCCGGTACAAGAATCTAGTTCGTTGGTTGACTTTTTTTATTACATTGGATGCCATTTTGTCACAGGAAAGATTTGCCTCTAGGATGGAACCCAGGTAGGTAATTTCATCTTTCCTTGTGACAATATTGTCTCCCACTGTAACTGAGAAGCCGTCGGTCTTGCTGAGTTTGTTATTTGAACCAAAGAGAATGGACTCTGTTTTGCCCATGTGTAATGATAGTTTGTTATCAGCGAGCCATATGCAGATTTAGCCTAGTTCCGAGCTGAGGGTTTTTTCAACCTGCAACTTGTTCTTGTCAGAGACCAGCAGGGCTGAGTCGTCCGCAAACAGGAACAAGTTGCAGTCACAAGCTGACGACATGTCATTTGCATAAATTAGGAACAGTAGCGGTCCTAGTATGCTTCCTTGTGGAACACCACAGCTCACTGTGAGGGGGGGGGGGGGATAGCCTTTCCCGTTCACTGACTCATGCCCTGTTTTTCTATGTGTTTGCCTGTGTGCCCTCCCATAAAAC
This sequence comes from Notolepis coatsorum, assembly GCF_963971535.1. NCBI lineage: Eukaryota > Metazoa > Chordata > Actinopteri > Aulopiformes > Paralepididae > Notolepis > Notolepis coatsorum. The sequence goes on along the minus strand of NC_140168.1, from coordinate 17,906,794 downwards.
GGAGTGTGATTGTTGTCTATATGTATCTTGTGTATTTACCCTCTGTACAGCACTTTGGTTGACACGCGTCATGTGAAATGTGCTTTATAAATAAATTTGATTGATTGTACCTCCACCATCTGTTCTCTCCCCTCCAGGTAGGATTGCATCCAGCTCACTGTAAAATAATAAAAAACTATTGCTTTTAGCTTGTCAATCAGAATGGAGTGATTGACAGTGTCGAAGGCCTTTTGTAGGTCCAGCATAGAGAAGGCATGTGTCAGTGGAGTGGGATGTTCTGAAGCCAGAACACCTGCTTCTTTCACCTCAGAAACATTGCAAAACTACGCACCATCATATCTCACTCTGAACTAGAACTGTCCGTGCATGCTTTTATTTCCTCTAGGCTTGACTACTGCAACTCACTTTTCACCTGTCTCACCAAATCATCCACAGACAAACTACAAATGGTCCAAAATGCTGCAGCCAGGCTACTCACAAGGTCAAAAAAATCATGTCACATCACTCCCATTCTGGTATCCCTGCACTGGCTCCCGGTACACTATAGAATTCCCTTCAAAGTCCTCACTTTTACTTTCAGAGCACTCTACGGTCAGGCCCCTATCTACATCACTGAACTCATCCATCCCTACACCAACACCCGCTCACTCAGATGTGCCGATCAGCACCTCATGGTGGTCCTCAGGTCCAGGCTGAAAACAAGGGGTGATCGAGCCTTCGAGGTGACGGCACCAAGGCTCTGGAACGCTCTTCCCCTGGACCTGCGAACTGCCCCCTCTGAAAACTCTTTTAAAAAACAACTAAAAACACATTTGTTCAGACAGGCCTATGGTCATACATAGGCACTGTTGTGAAGGGCCAGATTAAACTGAGAATCTACCTTTATTGTTTGATATACTTTGTATATTATTTATATATATACACGGAATATCCCTTTACCTGCGTTCAGACCAGAGTAATATTCGCTCTCCTATTGGACAGCGCCCCCAGGCGCCAGCGCGCAAGCCCCCAACGGCAAGTTCAAAGACAACTGCAGGCATGTCGGAACATGCCCGGAGTCAGCGTAGTGATACCAGACAAGGACTGAGGTTGGGACTAGATATTCACTTAAGTATAAATACGGCGCAGGTGTGAACAGCAGCAGTTCGGTAAAACAGTGAAGTGAGCAACCTTGCGTCTAACAGAGCATTGAGAACCGCGTGCGAATAGAATGTTAAAGTGTCAGAGTTTAATGAAGTAACGTTGAGTTCGACTTAATCTAATGTGAAGTAAATAGTCGTTCATTTATTGTATATCGTGCGGCCACAGTTTGTTCGTGTGGAGCATTACCCAGCGGTTCGTCGTGTCTTTAGCTAGGGTACTTAACCAGGCTGTGTGGCCCTAAATACGTCGCCCACACCCGAGGAGTCCTAGGCGGAGAACCGTTGGACATGTACACAGGAGAATCGGCGTCGGCGATTGCAGAACCATTACTGGTTGGATTATATTGATTTGGAACGTGGTACCCGGAGAAGAGCATCGTTGATTTCCACTATCGTTTGGGATTCAACCTTGTGAGGATTACAACTCGGGCCGGCCTCGTGGACGGAGGTTGGCTAGCTGTCATCAATGCTGTCGAGCATCTGGATTACAATTATTACTTTGCTGCTGATCAAGGGAGTTTACAAGGACTGACTCCTGTACCTGGAGTCTCTTTATTCCTCATTGAATCAGACGGAGTACCCGAACATTCCTCTACCCTCCAGGCCTTACACCCCCGGAGGGAACCCATTGTCTCCGGCGGTACCAGTGTTGCCCTATATAGTTGCTACTATACGACAGGTGGTGTCAACTTAGACCCATCGTAGGATTCCTGCTATTCTTAGTGACTCATGCTATTGACTGACTTTACGTATATTCTTCGCCATACAAGCGCGACCCTAATTCTCATTCTGTAACCTAACGTTGCCTAATAATAATAAATTACCCTCAAATACTATTTCTTTGTCAATGCCGTGTTCTTGTGGGTGTTCACCATCTATATTTGATGTACTGTCTGGCCAGTAATTAAAGTACATAACTAGCAGTGGTTTAATCTATCACAATCTTTAATACAGTCAGGGTTTTGTAACCCCTCAGTTACAGGCACTCTTTCTTGTCCTCAGTGTTCCTATAGTTTTGTTTTTTAATTAGTGACTCATGATTTTATCCAAATTATTTTATTCTACTTTTTTTTTAATCTGGTTTCAGTTTTTTAACTGCCGTCTGTTGTTGTTGTAATTTATTTCTGCTTTTGTTTTGTTGTTTTTTATATTAAGCTGTAGTGTAAAGCACCCTGTGCATTCATGCTGTGAAGGGTGCTATATAAATAAAAGTCATTCATTCATTCAAAGGTCAGTTAGAGCACTGAGGTCATCGAATGAGGTACTTTTAGATGTCCCAAGGCTAAAGACTAAAGGCGACCAAGCTTTCACGGTGGCTGCCCACAAGTTGTGGAATAGTCTGCCACTACAAATCCGGTCTGCCCAGACCCTAGAGGTTTTTAAGTCACGGCTGAAGACATTTGTTTTCATTGGCTTTTTGAGGGTTGTTAAGCCATACATCCCTGGTCCTGTTGTAAATGGTGCATTCATATAGCGCTTTTATCCAAAGCGCTTTACAATTTTATTCCTCACATTCACCCATTCACTCACCCATTCACACACCGACGGCAGAGGTGACCATGCAAGGTGCCAACCTGCTAATCGGGAGCAGTTAGGGGTTAAGTGTCTTGCTCAAGGACACTTCGACATGCTGCCCGGGAGGAGCAGGAATCGAGCCGGGAACCTTCCAATTACCAGACGACGGCTCTACCTCCTGATCCACTGTCACCTCACAAAATTGTAAAGCGCTTTGGATGAAAGCTGTTATATAAATGCACCATTTACCATTCATATTGTATTTTTTATTTGTGTTTCTGTGTACTGTGAAGCACTTTGGAGCAACTTCAGCTGGTTTTAAATGTGCTATATAAATAAAGTTAGCCTTGACCTTGTAGATTTAGGTGTAATGTAGGCCGACACAGGTGTAATGTAGGCTGACACAGGTGTAATGTAGGCTGACACAGGTGTAATATAGGTCTACACAGGTGTAATGTAGGCTGACACAGGTGTAATATAGGTCTACACAGGTGTAATGTAGGCTGACACAGGTGGAATGCAGGTCTACACAGGTGTAATGTAGGCTGACACAGGTGTAATGTAGGCTGACACAGGTGTAATGTAGGTCTACACAGGTGTAATGTAGGTCTACACAGGTGTAATGTAGGCTGACACAGGTGTAATGTAGGCTGACACAGGTGTAATGTAGGCTGACACAGGTGTAATGTAGGTCTACACAGGTGTAATGTAGGCTGACACAGGTGTAATGTAGGTATACACAGGTGTAATGTAGGTCTACACAGGTGTAATGTAGGTCTACACAGGTGTAATGTAGGCTGACACAGGTGTAATGTAGGCTGACACAGGTGTAATGTAGGCTGACACAGGTGTAATGTAGGTCTACACAGGTGTAATGTAGGCTGACACAGGTGGAATGCAGGTCTACACAGGTGTAATGTAGGCTGACACAGGTGTAATGTAGGCTGACACAGGTGTGGAGAATACTTAGTTACATTCCACCACGGGTAACCTGACATCCTGTTACTAATCAGGGAGAAAGATCCAGCAACTCTTTGGAGGCTGATGGATGTTCTAAATTCATGAAGACATGTTGCTGAAACACCTTGGTTTTAATGTAACCCTGATGAAGGCATGTTGCCGAAACGCCTTGGTTTGAATTGTATGAATAAAGAGCATTGTTTTTAGAACATCCATCGGCCTCCAAAGAGTTGATCGTTTTATCAGTTCAGGCACCTTGGTTGAAGAACGGAGTTGAGACAGATCTTTTATTTCTCTTGTACTGTTTACTTATAAAATAATACACAGCTACCAGGTATAGGCTATAATAAACATGTCATGTTCTGCTAAAACAATCTCCAAACACACAAAACATTGTAACAAACCATTTCATAACAAAACCTCCAAGAAACCATGACACATCATAACAAAACGTCCCAAAAACCATGACGCATCATAACAAAACGCCCCAAAAACATAAAAAAAACTCCAAGAAACCATGCCACATAACAAAACCTCCAAGAAACACATCATAACAAAACGTCCCAAAAACCTACAATCCTACAAGAAACCATGACACATCATATAACAACACCTATCACGTGGCCAGATAGCTGCCAAATGTAGTGCCAGCTTGTTTATGAGTCAACGCTACACTATACAGTATGTTTCTAAAATATCCCGTCAAATATTCCAACATAAGCCTCCTCTTCCACGCTGCTGCCTCTGGCCTGCGACCTGCAAACAGAGAACATTTCAAAAGATGCAAGGACGTCAAGAACAATTTAGAACGGTGACTATTAAAGGTGCTATAAATAACATTTCTATGTAGAGTAATCTTTTCTTTTCTTTTAATAAATAATACACCCACAGAGCTTTTAGAAAGGTGCAGAATCAATGTGTTGCTTCCCCCCCAAAAACAGTGATTATGTACAGATACCGAGATGTCACACCATGTTACCTGTTACCTGTTATTGCACAATGTTGTTTTTATTGGATTCTATTATATGTTGTACCACTGTATTGCACATCGTTGCGGGCAAGACCACCCGCATTTCATTGTATACTTGTATGCCGTGACAAATAAAACTCTTGACTTGACTTGATTGATTAATGAATTGATCATATAAGAACATTTGGCAGGTCCAAAATGAATGTTGTTGTTTACATGTATCCCCTCCCTACTTCCCATTTCCCCCACGTGGAATGTACCTGATTGGATAAATGACGTGCTGGTGCTCTAGTGAGTCATCTAATGGCTGAATGTTATACAGTATATAGCACCTTTAAAAGCTATATTGTTTTATATTTGTGTTAGATGGACGTATATTTCATATAGGTCTTATATCTTCAGTTTCTTATGGGTTATCTTTCTTGTTTGTTTTTGTGTTGAGTCTGGTGTATGTGGTTATGTTATGTTATGTTATGTATGAGTTATACTGTATGTTGTAAAGACCATAAGATAACATTATATAAGATAAGGGAAGTTTATCATTGTGTTGAGGACGTGTTTTATTAGTGTTTCTTCATCTACTTATTTGTTTGTTTCCTACCTGTTGTTCTCAGACATGCTGTGATTGTTCCTGTTGAAGAAGAAATCAAAGCTCCCGGTCAGCGGGGTCTCACCGCTGGTCTCCCTGCTGGTCTCACTCAGTCTGAGGCGCGACTGTGGAGGCTTGGCTTCCTCTCTGAATACCACGCTACTCTCTCTCTGAAACAGAGGGGGGGACACTGATATACATAAACTATGTGACATAAAGAATGACAGAGAAAGAGACAAAGCAGTGGGTGTGACATCATGGGAAGAGAGCCTTGTGGTTTCTCCTCTGATCAAATCACATACCTCTATAACCAAATCACATACATCTATAACCAAAACACATACATGTATGTTTATAACCAAATCACATACCTCTATAACCAAAACACATACCTCTATAACCAAAACACATACCTCTATAACCAAAACACATACCTCTATAACCAAAACACATACCTCTATAACCAAATCACATACATTTATGTTTATAACCAAATCACATACCTCTATAACCAAAACACATACCTCTATAACCAAAACACATACCTCTATAACCAAATCACATACCTCTATAACCAAAACACATACCTCTATAACCAAAACACATACCTCTATAACCAAAACACATACCTCTATAACCAAAACACATACCTCTATAACCAAAACACATACCACTATAACCAAAACACATACCTCTATAACCAAATCACATACATTTATGTTTATAACCAAATCACATACCTCTATAACCAAAACACATACCTCTATAACTAAATCACATACATTTATGTTTATAACCAAATCACATACCTCTATAACCAAAATACATACCTCTATAACCAAAACACATACCTCTATAACCAAAACACATACCTCTATAACCAAAACACATACCTCTATAACCAAAACACATACATTTATGTTTATAACCAAATCACATACCTCTATAACCAAAACACATACCTCTATAACCAAAACACATACCTCTATAACCAAAACACATACCTCTATAACCAACACATACCTCTATAACCAAAACACATACCTCTATAACCAAAACACATACATTTATGTTTATAACCAAATCACATACCTCTATAACCAAAACACATACCTCTATAACCAAATCACATACCTCTATAACCAAAACACATACCTCTATAACTAATACACATACCTCTATAACCAAAACACATACCACTATAACCAATACACATACCTCTATAACCAACACACATACCTCTATAACCAAAACACATAACTTTATAACCAAAACACATACCTCTATAACCAATACACATACCTACCAGTACCTCTATACCCAAAACACATACCTCTATAACCAAGACAGAAAGATGTGTCGTGTGATGAGTACAGCGATCTGATGAATCTTAAAAGTCCTGTGTGGACTATAGACTTACCCCTCAAGGTGCCATTCAGCCATAGACTTACCAAAAAAAATTATAAAAATTATAATATATATATATATATATTTTTTTTTAATCATTTCATTTGGGCTGTGGGGGGTGCTTAATGTAAAAGACTGACCTGAGGAAAAGGCTGCAGGGAGAAAGCACTGCAGTCTAGTCGATTCTGTGTTTTGAGCACAAAGTTCATCATAGATCGAGCCGCTTTATTTTGCTCTCAAAGTGCACCAGATTGATGCATTTAACTTTAAAATGTAAAAAAAATAAAAACGGGGGGGGGGGGGGGGGGGGGGGGGGGGGGCATGCCCCCGGACCCCCCAAGAGGCACAGCACCGCTGCTGATTTTTTTTTCAGGGGAAATACTGCATAGACTTACCCCTCAAGGTGCCCAGAACCTTTCTGGATTTTTTTAGTATCACAAACAGTACTGTATTTGCAAATCTGGTATGTCATAAATGTATTGATGTAGCAGTACTGTCTATCTGTATGTCATGTGTGTCATATGATGAATTGAAAATGGGGGACCCTGATGGAAACAAGACGAAAGTCTTTCTCAGGTCTGCATCCTCTTAACAATTGTATGTATTGAGCTGTACTGTACTGTACCCATTCTGCAATCTGTTAATAAACTTTTCAATCAATCAATCAAACACTTCAAGTGCTCCTCTATACCACCTGCTATACTGTGCTCGTTCATAGCCTGGTCTCCATCAGACACACAGAGACACAGACCTACCTTGTTGTGTATGTGGTTCAGTCTGTTGTGTGGTGTGATGGAGAGGAGAGGACTTCCCATGTGTCTGAGCTCAGGACTTCTGCTGGGTGGCACAGACCTAAACACAGAAGAACTATATTACATAATACCTTGGAACATAGTGTAACACATGTAACAACACAATGCTATCGAAGTGGGTTTTGAAAGAAGTGAAAAGATGATATTATTGTTAAATAAGTGTCTCACCTGTTGGCTAAACCTACTGGAGTGCTGATCATGTTGAAGACGGCTTCCGGCTGGTTGTGCATGGAGAGAAGTGGCACTCGCGTGGTGCTGTGGTTGTTCCTGTTGCTCCTGTTGAAGAGGCTCCCAGTCAGCGGGGTTTCCCTGCTGGTCTCACTCAGTCTGAGGAGCGACTGTGGAGGCTGGGCTTCTTCTCTGAACGCCACGCTACTCTCTCTCTGAAACAGAGGGCAAGTACTCACATAAACACAGATAACATACATAACGGTACTCACATAGACACAAGAATATACATACATAGCGGTACTCACATAAACACACAAGAATATACATAACGGTACTCATAAATCAAATGTAAAGCCCGCAATCACAAGTTAATGTCCCCATGAGCTGGACAAGTCTTCTTTAAACAAGTCAAGCAGAAACATCACAATAAATCAAGAACGAAAAAACCCATCATGAAATCCAAAACAACACTCCCAGACATACCCCAGTGAAAAACTCACTAAAAACCCAGCAATAGGAAAAAAGCACCACAGGCAACGTGGAGGAGAGAAACCTTAGAAGGGCCGTTCATTACTCACATAAATACACAAGAATATACTGTACATAACGGTACTCACATAGACACAAGAATATACATAACGGTACTCACATAGACACAAAAATATACTGTACATAACGGTACTCACATAGACACAATAATATACATAACGGACAACGGTACTCACATAAACACAAGAATATACATAACGGTATTCACATAAACACACAAGAATATACATAACGGTACTCACATAGACACAAGAATATAATACATTTACATTTAGTCATTTAGCTGACGCTTTTATCCAAAGCGACTTACAAGTTTTGTACGACAGGTCATCAGGAAGGGCACAACTCTATCAGCTGAGTAACAATGTTCATCAAAGTGTTGAGTGCTACAGTGTTGGTTAGTTTATTAGGACAAGTGCATGACAGTAAGGTTAGTTAGGGTTAGATTTTATTTATTTATTATTATTATTTTTTTCATTTCAGATAATGGTTGAAGAAGTGCGTCTTTAGTCAACGGCGAAAGATTGGACGGGTTTCGGCTGTCCTAACTGGGGTGGGCAGTTCATTCCACCATTGTGCGGCAAGGACTGAGAAAAGGTGGCTTCTCCTTGATGACCCTCCCGGAGCTCGGATAGGAGTGGGTCTGAGATGGCCAGAAGATGCAGAGTGTAGGGGTCTTGAGGGTGTGTAGTTAGAGACCATTGACCGGAGGTAGGCGGGAGCGGTTCCCTTTGCAGCACGGTATGCCAGTTCGAGGGCCTTGAAGCGGATTCGTGCAGCAATGGGGAGCCAGTGCAGGTCCCTAAGAAGTGGGGTGACATGGGCTGACTTCGGTAGGTAGCAAGACCGACGGCTTCTCAGTTACAGTGGGTGACAATATTGTCACAAGGAAAGATGAAATTACATACCTCTCTCTGGTAAACAAGAATACCCTGAAGACTCTGGCAGGAGCACTCATTCAAGGGTACTACGACTATGCTTGCACCTCATGGTACCAAAGCACCTCAAAGGCGCTAAAAACAAGATTACAAACATCACAAAACAAACTGGTCAGACTTCTACTTGACCTTACCCCTAGAACCCACCTCACCCCTGCCCACTTTGACAACCTAGGATGGTGTGGTATAATATGCCCTCATGTAAATATATCCCCCTCCCCTGTGTTCCCTTTACCTGTGCCCCCCCCCCCCTCTCTGTGGAATAAGACACCCCCCTCCCCTGTGTCCCCAAACCTGTACCCCCTCCCCCCCATCTGACCTATCAAATGGGACCACACACCCCCTTTGTTGAACTATAAAGGGCTCTTCCCGACCACAATCAAGGCTTCTTACCTGGGTAATTTCAGCTGATCACCTGGGGCGAGAGCCTCAGCCATTCTCTCTATGTATTCTATCTGTTTGGTTAATAAACCTTGTTATTATCCAAGCCTCGGTTGACTGAGACATTCTTCATCAGGATATCCACAAATATCCCACAATTGGCGTCTACGAACTTGTGACGGACTTTTTGCGTCCTCCCGGCGTGCTGTATCATTCAACTATACAGAGAAAAGTGAGTATAATAGGATGGTCGACCAAAAATGTATGGAAGGAATTAAAATCTTCCTGCTTTTCTCTGTGCCAGGTGAATATTACAGAATGTTGTCCAATATTGAGATCATGGCTGAGTAGAATAATGTGCATTAATATATCTGATCTGTATTGAGAATCGTTACCAGGGCGCGCGTGCACCTGGGTCCTTATCAGGAGGTTCTGAAAGGATGGGTTATATGTGCTAGTCCCAAAAAGTTTAGGCACAATGGTTGAAGTGCTATTCCAGGTCGAGTCGGAGCCGACCAAAAGTTAAGGCACACCACACAGGTTGTTGGATTGCTACCCCTAGTCTAGCTGATGCAGACTAAAAATATAGGCAACAAAATAGATACGTGAGCTTATTATGATGTGATATCCTTGGAAAACGCTACTCTGTTAAAAACGTTCTGTGATTCCTTTGCAAAGAGGCGGGAAGTAGGACCGAGAAGCGGATAGAATCATAATTAGAAATTACCAGAGTAGCGTCATAATATTCATTGTTTCAACCTCAAACTAAGCCCACAATCTCTTCCTTTCCTGAAAACGATGTATTTTGGATTAAATTAACCAATTGATCAATACAGATAGCGGGAAGATTATCACGCGATGTCCTAGTTAGTACATGATTACGCGATGTCCCGAGAGTACGTGAATGTACATTAAACGGGACATCAGTCGCGGAAAGTACATTAAACAGGACATTAGTCGCGAGTAAAAGAGACCGAGAGTAATGATTAAACGGTATATATAATCTAATATATCGCTGGTAAATTTCGAAGTCAGGTTCGGTCGTTATGACTTTAATAACGATGTGTAGTTATATATCAAGGGATAAATGCCTTGTCGCAGCAGAGTGCTGGCCGACTAAACGTACAGCGATCCAATACAGTCAGATATATACACACGTTAACTTATATGTATTAGTGTTTGTTTGTCTGTTTAAGCCTCGTTTGTATGTGCACAAGTATTATAGGACCCGTCGCGTTGCTTTATTGAGTCAAGAACCGGCTACGGATAGCGCGACGAGCATTGAGAGACGAGTTACCGATATACAAAGAATAACATTGAAGTGCAGTTCACGGGAACAAACTAGGATAGTAATTTCCGGATTCCGCAGAACACCGGCCCACGGGAACGGCCATTTGGGGAAGTATAGTTTTATCGTTTCAGTTTGTTTACGTTTCACATATGCACAGGCGCGTTCATTCGGTAACAAAACGCTGGTATAGGAATTCCAGGCTATTGAGAGCTCGTGGAAAAATATAGTATGAATTGCAAAGCGTTATTTCCGAGGCGAATGAGAACACACGAACGTCGCATGGAGCAATGACGTGACGCTATGCGCGCCGTGAAGTTATTATTTTATATTAAACTATCCATAAGCGAACGTAAAGTGTAATGTGGCCAAGGGTGCGTGAAATCCACGTGTAGTATATGTTTTATTTGTATATGCATGTGCGCGCTGCTATTGGAAAATGTTGAGTTGAGGTGGCGAGATGCGGGTTGCTGACGACACGTAACGGATCCAACCCAACACAACAGCTTTCCCCGGTGAGTATAAAAATCATAAATATAGATGCTTTGATTGATTGATTGAAAACTTTATTAACAGATTGCAGAATGGGTACAATACAGTACAGCTCAATACACACAATTGTTAAGGGGATGCAGACCAGAGAGAGACTTTAGTCTTGTTTACATCAGGGTCCCCCATTTTCAATACCAGATTTGTTTACATCAGGGTCCCCCATTTTCAATTTATCAGAACATATTATGACATACATGACAGACAGATAGTCAGTACTGCTACATCTGTACATTTATGACATACCAGATTTGCAAATTCAGTACTTTTTGTGATACAAAAGGAGTCAAGAAAAGGGAGTCATTTGACGTAGAAACTGTTCATATACACTATCATCTCAGTTACAGCAAATTACAACTATCTCAGATCACTTGAGTGTTTATGTTGCTTTAATTTACACATTATAAGTCACATAAAGCTAATTACAATGTCTGTTTCAGAATTATAATACATCTGTGGGCGTACCTTGTAGTCCACATAAACAGCGTTAGATTAGGCTTTATAAGCTTTCAATGTTGAAAACTTGGAACACAAACAACATAGATTATGTTTAAAAGTAAGGTGTTTAGGTTATATTCACTTGAGTTAATGTGTTTATCTAAAGAACCAATGAAAGATAACTAGCCCTTTCCATTGTAAGACATTTTAAACATGATTCAAAATGTGTCGGTCCACATTCATATGATGCTTGTGTACATACGCGATATGATTGATAAATGATAACACTATCATTACATCCAAGAACGGGATGGATGAGATCTAGCTAATTTTTGTTAAGCTCACAGACAATCAAGGAGAACAGATGGTCTTAGAAAAGAGTGGAAAATTAACATGTGTTTGTATTTACAGATCTGGCTCTGAGGCGAGATGCAAAACAGTGAATGACTACACCCAAATTGTATCACAAAAGACAGAAAATCCAACAATTTGCATGTCAACCGAGAGACAGTGCAGAGCTGAGAGACAATCGATTGACCATTTGGAACAAATCTACATCCAAAACACCCACATGTAAATTTCTTCAGAGTGGGCACTTGGGAGACAAAGCAATGCAAATGCCTGCACTCGTGACCACAGACTTGATGAACTCACCTGGCGGTAGATGGCAACAGAGAACCACTTAATTAACATGAATTAGACACCGGTGATGAATTTGCAGTTATGAAAATCTACCTAACTCCCATACTAACAATAACTAACCAGTCGTTTTCATCATCTCTTTTCAAAAGACACATGAATTAGAGAAGTGCCCGAGATGAAAGATTAATGATGAAAACAACTACTTACAATCCCCTCCTTCTATTCTCTGTTTATAACCAATAACATGCATGACTATTCCTTAGACTATTCTTTTAACAACTAATACTTTCCATGACTGCAAAATTATCAACCACCAAAATTGAAACACAATTATCTAAATGTACAAGATATCAACAACATTGATCATTTAGCTGACACTTTTATCCAAAGCGACTCACAGGTTCTGTACGACAGGACATCAGGCAGGGCACACCTCTATCAGCTGAGTAACAATGGTCATCAAAGTGTTGAGTGCTACAGTGTAGATTAGTTTATTAGGACAAATGCATGACAGTAAGGTTAGATGACAAAACGAATGATTGTTTTTCATGAAAAATTAACTGGCTACCTAGATTTTATGTTTTTTCCCCACCCTATGCCATGATGAGCCACACTGAGATGTGAAGAACGCCAGAGAAGTCGTGGCGAGGTAAGTATCCTGAGGTACAGCCAACGCATCCTGAGGTAAGATCAAATAAAAATTTGACATCACAGACTATGAAGAAAAATAGCTATTTTATCTGATTCAAGATTTGGCCATTCATTTACTAATTTTATTTAAAGCCTAATGATAAGATTGTAGTGAATGTGACCTTCTTGACGTAAGGAATCACTGCTAATGCAATTGGTTTGCATTTCCTATTGTCAATTAAGTGATTTTATTTACAATGAATTGAATTAATCCCAAAATGATTTTCCACTTTAGCAGAAAGGCGTTGAATCATTTATGTGAGGAGTTTTCTAAGGCAGTGTTTATCACCCTCAGATCACGAATTGGTGAGAGGACAGGACGAGTGAGACGACGCGCGACCTGAACCACGAAGCTGCGGACACAACCAATGACGATTCGGACAATAAGAAGAGATCTAAAGACGATAAAGGGCGAGAATGTCTCCTTCACTATCGCAGCAAGCGGGCAGCCAGAGAGACGACGGTGCCACCCCGACCCTGCTGATAGGCTCCGACCATGCAGACCTCATAGTCCCGATAGACCGGGTCCACACAGGGCCCAGAGGCTGTCCTGCAGCAGTCGAGACCCGCCTAGGATGGACATTACAAGGCCCCCTCGCTAAGTCTCTTAACCGAACAGCAGCCACTAGCTGCCTCCACTCCAGAGTGACAGAAGAAGACACCACCCTCCTACAGCATGTCGAGAGGCTATGGACACTAGAGACAATGCCCTTTAAGAACGAAAAGAAAGACATTCGTTCCAAGGAAGACATTTACGCCATAGCACTCCTCGAGCAAGGGACAAAGAGAGTCAAAGTCAACGGAGTGATGAGATACGCAACTCCACTCTTGAGGCGAGAGGGTATGCCCACCTTCCACGCCCCAAAAGAAGCGACGGAGCGGTATCTATTGAACACAGAGCGGCACCTAGCCAGAGACCCCGCTCAAGAGACTGTGTACCGCGCTGAGATTGACAAGCTAATCACAGCGGGACACATAAAGAAAATTGACAACCAGAGGCGACGACAACAACCGTGGGAGAACCATCCAACCCAGCCCACAGACATCCCCAAGAAAGTGGAGCAGAGGACCACGAAGGAGACTGACCAAGGAGACACTGACGAAGAGGAGATCAACCTTTGACGGCCTCCACCCCGGCACTGCAGACCAAACCCATCACCTGCAGATGGGAACCAAAGCCCCGACCATCAAGGTGGATTCCCATGACAAGATTGTCATCCGTGTGAGAGAGAGCGTCCTACTGACTAGCCACTACACCGGCGAGCCCTCGCCCTCCATCAAGTGGTACCGCAATGACGAGGAGAGGACAGCGAAACCAGCACAACACATTCAAAAACGCCCTGACCACCATGTCTCTGGGCCTGATGGGAGCCAAGCGTGAGCACAGTGGCGGATGTGGGGTGGTGATGGAGAGCAGCGCAGACAAGTGACCCTTGACAGGGAATGGACGGCGACCAGTGAATATTCCCGACTGCATCGTCAAGAAGAGACACATAGCAAATGAGACTGTCTTACTGCCACACGACAGGCTCACAGAAACATCAACTGAATGTACGATACGTTCAACACACAGCAGGTCACACAGAAGGACACATCCCCGACCGAGAACAGATGATCAACACTTCACAGCAACTGTCAGATTCACAAACAAAAACTATAATTTTATAATGACAATGAGAAATGATCACAGAGTCACATTGCAAAATGGTATTGTTAAACAGGGCAGAACCAGTTGGATTGTTCCAAGACACCAAGTTTGTTTTGACCACAGAACAATGCATAACGATTATCATAATCACCTTTTATATTAACCACTAGGTTAACGGTTTTCAATTTTATTTTGACACATTAGCCACTAAGGTAATGCCTATTGTATGTATTTATTTAATTTTTATGTGTTACTGTTTGGCCCTGCCACACGACCGACAGAGAACACCTTGTCAACAACGACACAACATCATTCAGATTAATACCTTCACAAGCAGGAAACTTTTCACACAATTGTATGTATCTGCAAAACGATGAACTAGAGATGTGATGAAAAGAAATCAATGAGAAAGCATTAACAATGGTTAGTAATAATGAGCTAAAATGTATTGCTGAAGGAAGAAGTGACCACATGATCACATTACATCACATTAGAATTACTTAGGTTACAAAATTGTATTGTCAGACAAGAAAGAATCAGTTGTTTTATTCTCTCATAGAAGAGGACATGTAACGTTGTTTTGCACCTGTATGGTGAACCATTGATAGTATATGCACTAGAATTACATACAGAAGCGATGCATAAGACGTTTTATCTCCTCATTTATAGAGAAGAAATGGAGAAAATTGCCTGATTCTAAGTAAAAACCAACAAAGCTGAGGCAATCACAGATGAAAGTGACACTCAAACTCAGATTAAATACAACTGGATCCTAAGTAATTTCATCAAGAATCATCACAAAATGTGCAAAAATATATATATATATTTGTGAACAGTTTCCCATAATCAATCATGTTAGTTTTATTAACCACCAGGTTAACGGTTGTTAAAATGTTTTTGTACACATTAGCCTTATGTGTAAATCCGATTCCTAATAATTATGAACACAATTTTGTTTTTTCACCCTGTGCACTCTGACCACACAGACAGTGCATGTAATTAATTGGTTTATTACGATGCCTGTACGCACAACGATCACATTAGCTCCCCAGAGTCACGACATGAACGACTGAAGGTATGCCAAGATATTTGCACAGCGATAGCTTCTAATGATTATGTTAATTGTTGTTTGATATCAGAGATGAGGACCACTCATTGATATAGGTATTTTGAGCGATTAATAAAAGAAAAGGGTGATATCTATTCCCACATCTCTGATATCAAAATAACACAGACCGCAGTCCAGTCGATCATGTCATGAATCATGTATGTAAATAATTCTATTAATCATGTATGTAAATAATTCTATTTTTAAACTATTATCCCCACTTTTACCTGTTCCAAACAATCCTGGTATATTATACATTAATCTCACCCACATTATAAGAAAGAAAAGTGAGTATTGTGGTATAATATGCCCTCATGTAAATATATCCCCCTCCCCTGTGTTCCCTTTACCTGTGCCCCCCCCCCCTCTCTGTGGAATAAGACACCCCCCTCCCCTGTGTCCCCAAACCTGTACCCCCTCCCCCCCATCTGACCTATCAAATGGGACCACACACCCCCTTTGTTGAACTATAAAGGGCTCTTCCCGACCACAATCAAGGCTTCTTACCTGGGTAATTTCAGCTGATCACCTGGGGCGAGAGCCTCAGCCATTCTCTCTATGTATTCTATCTGTTTGGTTAATAAACCTTGTTATTATCCAAGCCTCGGTTGACTGAGACATTCTTCATCAGGATATCCACAAATATCCCACAATGGCTTAGAGTAGACGACAGAGTACAGCAACTTGCAATGGGCCTGGTCTACAAGATACACTATACGACTAAGGTACCCATGTACATGTCAAATACTTCCCAAAGGTCAGTGAATACCACGACCACAACACCAGAGGAAGCTCAACAAATCATGTTAAACCCAGATTCGGCTCAAACAAGGGACTAAACACGTTTCGCAATTATGCCACATCAATGTGGAACGCCCTACCCAAAGCTGTAAAGGAATGTGAATCCCTACCCACATTCAAAACCGCTCTTAAAGAGCACCTACTGCAATGGGAGGCTGCAATTCGAAACTGGCCCCTGTAAATGTCCAAACCCCCCCACCCCCTCCTAATAGACAGTCTCCTCCCCACCGCATGTATATATTCTCTCCCCACCGTATGTATATTTCTCTCCCACCCATCCACCCCCTCCTAATGTACAGTCTACTCCCCACCGTATGTATATATTCTCTCCCCGCCATATGTATATTTCTCTCCCACCCACCCACCCCCTCCTAATGTACAGTCCCCTCCCCATCATATGTATATACTCTGTCAGGATCTATGGGTAACAGTACTGTATATTTGCATATCGTACTGTATATGTCACAAATGTAACAGTACTAAATACCTGTATGTCATGTATGTCCCTATGCCATAAATGTCATGTATGTTGTGTATGTCATAAATGTCACTATGAATTGAAAATGGGGGACTCTGATGTAAACAAGACAAATGTCTTTCTCTGGTCTGCATCTGGTCTGCAATTGTGTGTATTGAGCCGTACTGTATTGTACCCATTCTGCAATCTGTTAAATAAAGTTTTCATTCATTCATTCATTCAGGTTTGAGATCAGGCGGGCCGCTGCGTTCTGAATGAGCTGAAGAGGCTTGGTGGCGGCCAGCGAGCAGTGCGTTGCAGTAGTCGAGGCGGGAGATGACTGTTGATTGGACGAGGAGTTGGGTGGCTTCTTTTGTCATGAAGGGGCGGATCCTTCTGACGTTGCTCAGGAGGAATCTGCAGGTTCTGGTTGTCGCTGCGATGTGAGCGGAGAAGTTCAACTGGTCGTCGAGGACAACACCAAGGTTCTTGGCGGTCGGGGACGCGGTCACAGCTGCATTCTCGACTGTGATGGAAAGGTCGGTCAGGGGGGAGGATTTGGCCGGCAGGTGGAGCAATTCTGTTTAGCTTAGGTTCAGTTTGAGGTGGTTGGTCGTATACTGTACATAACGGTACTCACATAGACACAAGAATCAAGTCAAGTCAAGTCAAGTCAAGAGTTTTATTTGTCACGGCATACAAGTATACAATGAAATGCGGGTGGTCTTGCCCGCAACGATGTGCAAATACAATAGTAATAGAATATACATAACGGTACTCACATAAACACAAGAATATACATAACGGTACTCACATAAACACAAGAATATACATAACGGTACTCACATAAACACACAAGAATATACATAACGGTACTCACATAAACACACTAATATACATAACAGTACTCACATAAACACACAAGAATATACATAATGGTTCTCACATAAACACACAAGAATATACATAATGGTACTCACATAAACACACAAGAATATACATAATGATATGAGCAGAGACTAGACACTCTGGAGGACCAGCTCTGTTACAGAGATGAGGTCTGGCTTCTACGTCATGAACATGACAGGTGCAGCTAAGGAGCACATTCAGCCATAGACTTACCCCTCAATGTGCCATTCAGCCATAGACTTACCCCTCAAAGTGCCATTCAGCCATAGACTTACCCCTCAAAGTGCCATTCAGCCACAGACTTACCCCTCAAAGTGCCATTCAGCCAGACTTACCCCTCAAGGTGCCCAGAACACTTCAAGTGCTCCTCTATACCACCTGCTATACACCTCTATATTAACACAACAGCCCTGACATTAGCCAACTGGGGTGCTAGTTCATAGCCTGGTCTCCATCAGTCACACAGAGACACAGACCTACCTTGTTGTGTATGTGGTTCAGTCTGTTGTGTGGTGTGCTGGAGAGGAGAGGACTTCCCATGTGTCTGAGCTCAGGACTTCTGCTGGGTGGCACAGACCTAGACACAGAACTATATCAAATAATACCTTGACATGTTTTAAGTTCTAACCTGCATTATGTAACAGACCTAAACACAGAACTATATCAAATAATACCTTGACATGTTTTAAGTTCTAACCTGCATTATGTAACAGACCTAAACACAGAACTATATTAAATAATACCTTGAAATAGGGGTGTAAAGGTACACGTATCCATACCGAACCGAACAGTTTCAGTGTGAACCGTACCGTACCGTACCGAACGGCTGTGTAGTGTACCAAACGAATACAACGGTATGTTAACCACTAACGACCGCCCACCGGGGGCTGTTTTTTCACAATCTTTTTTTTTTACAAGTCGATTATTAATTTCAATATAGAATATTCGTTGACAGCCCTACAAGTACAATTAGTTACTGCACACTACATCACCCCTGAGTGGAACATGGAAAGCCAAAATTTCCCCCCACTGTTCCGAAAACCCGTACCGAACCGTGACTTCAAAACCGAGGTACGTACCGAACCGTGGTTTTTGTGTTACACCCCTACCTTGACATGTTTTTAAGTTCTAACCTGAACCATGTAACAGACCTAAACACAGAACTACCGTACTTTTCGCACTATAAGCCGCACCTGACTATAAGCCGCAGCAGCTAAATTGAATGATGTGTACATATATAAGCCGCACTGGACTATAAGCCGCATGTGTTTTAATGTTTAATTACCATATGTAAGGAGTGGAGCCTGCGGCTTAATTTGACTCAACACGGGAAACCTCACCCGGCCCGGACACGGAAAGGATTGACAGATTGATTGCTCTCTCGATTCTGTGGGTGGTGGTGCATGGCCGTTCTTATATTGAGCTTTAAGTTCCCACCTCTACAGAGAATGACTCCCATTGGGACACAATACTGTCGGACAAATAACAAGAATTAACTAATTTACAAATTGTATTAAGTAAATAAGGGAACAGATAAATAACATTTCAATGCAGTAAAAAAAAGCAATATTTCGATTTTCGGGTTTTGTCCACATATAAGCCGCACCGTTATATAAGCCGCAGGGTCGAAAAATGGGGGAAAAAGCCGCGGCTTATAGTCCGAAAAGTACGGTATATCAAATAATACCTTAATAAGTGTCTCACCTGTTGGCTAAACCTACTGGAGTACTGATTATGTTGATGACGGCTTCCGGCTGGTTGTGGATGGAGAGATGTGGCGCTCGCGTGGTGCTGCTATTACACCAGAAGCCTGAAAACATCAAGTCTGTTTACTTCTTAGTGGTCCTACATGTTGAAAGTGGGCACCTCCCTTCACTGATGTTTCGTCAAGTTAGGCCCACTCATAGACTATTCATCTACAATGAGACTATTCATCCACACTGAGACTATTCATCCACACTGAGACTATTCATCCACACTGAGACTATTCATCCACACTGAGACTATTCATCCACACTGAGACTATTCATCTACACTGAAACTATTCATCCACACTGAGACTATTCATCCACACTGAGACTATTCATCCACACTGAGACTATTCATCCACTCATAGACTATTCATCTACACTGAGACTATTCATCCACACTGAGACTATTCATCCACTCATAGACTATTCATCCACACTGAGACTATTCATCCACACTGAGACTATTCATCTACACTCAGACTATTCATCTATACTCATAGACTATTCATCCACACTGAGACTATTCATCTATACTCAGACTATTCATCTACACTCATAGACCATTCATCCACACTGAGACTATTCATCCACACTGAGACTATTCATCCACACTGAGACTATTCATCCACACTGAGACTATTCATCCACACTCATAGACTATTCATCCACACTGAGACTATTCATCCACACTGAGACTATTCATCTACACTCAGGGGCTAATTCACAAAGGGATTGCGCGGCTTTTTCTGACGCTATGCCTGTGCAAATAGCTCCGAAACACAGTTTGCTATTCACAAAGTGAGCGCAGAGGGTGAAATGCGGTGCTATTTTGCGTTGCCATCAGCATTGTGTCTCTGTGCGTCGGTGGTATTTGCGGGAATTTAAATGAGGTAATATGGGCAGAACATCTGCCCCTTTCTATGCAAACGAGCATCATTGCAAAAACACTTCAAAGATCGGCGCTAGGGGCGGCTGAGTGGCGCATTGGGCAAGGCGCTCACCACTAACGCAGGAGATGCTGTTATCGAGCCCAGCTCTCTGCGTTGCTACCGGCTTGGCCGGCCGTCGTACTAACACAATTGGACAGTGTTAGAGGGTGGGAAAGCCGGTGGGTGGGGATTGGACGTTGTGGACAGCGACTACTACAGGTCGGTTGGTGCGCCTGTACAGCAGAATCAGGAAGTATCGGGGGCAGCGTGAGCCTCCCACGCGTTACTCCTCGCCACTGAGAGTTCGAGCTGTCTGGTGAAAAGATGCAACAGCTGCCTCCTCGTGTACCGGAGGGGACGCCTGAATGCCTTCTACAACAGAACTGCGTTTCCGCAGGGCGGTCAGGTGGCGTAACGGAGATTGCGTTCGTCACCAAACCCCGGAGCGGCTAGATTCGCCTGTTCGAGTCCAGCTCACAGCTCCGGGGTTGTCACCAGCTTGGCTGGCCGTTCACACTAATACAATTGGCAGTATTAGAGGGTGGGAGAAGCTGGCGGGGTGGGTCCGGGTCGTTGTAAACAGCGACTCCTACAGTTCGGTCGGGGCGCCTGCTAAGCGCGGATAGGACTTGAGTGGGATAGTGTGATCCTTCCACACGCTACGCCCTCTCAATGAGAATCCGCGCTGCCAGGTGAAAAGAAGCGGTTGATTGACTGGACGTGTATCGGAGGAAGCACGTGATAGCCTCCACTCTCCCAGACCGACTGTGGGGGGTAAGTGCGCAGCGACCAGGAAGGGGATTGGGAATTGGCATAACGACTAACATTGGGATGGGAGAAAATCGGAGGAAAATGGAGGGGGAAAAAGATTTAAAAAAAAAAAAAAAAAAAACTGCGTTTCCGCATCTCTGATTGGCCAGGTCATTTCTGGTCATGTGACATGTACGCCCAATCGTGGGACCGCAAGTTTCTACACTGGTTAAGCTTAGGCGCTCGTTCGAAGTTGGTTAAGGTTAGAGTTTGTCTTAGAGCATGGCAATAGAACGCCTGCCCTGATTTTGACGGTTAAGCTTAGGCACTCTTTCGAAGTTGGTTAAGGTGGATTAAGTTGGTTAACGCGGAAATGCAGTTCCGTCGTAGAAGGCATACACGCGGAGGGGACACGTGATGCAAGGCTTGGTCCTCACTGGAGCCGACCAGTGGGAGGCATAGTCTAGCAACGTTCGAGACAGGGCAGGGGAGAATTGGAAATACGAAATTGGGATGGGAGAAAAATAGAAAAATGGGAGAAAAAGTGGATAAAAAAAAAAAAAAGATCGGCGCTAATTGCCAGGCGCAGTTAAAGCGACGCTATTTACGTCTTGAGAGATTTTGTGGTAACTAAGCGCATTTATAAATGGGTATTCAACTACACCCATAGACTATTCATTTACACTCAAGACTATTCTTCTACACTCAGACTATTCATCTACACTCATAGACTATTCATCTACACTCATAGACTATTCATCTACACTCATAGACTATTCTTCTACACTCATAGACTATTCATTTACACTCATAGACTATGCATCTACACTCAGACTATTCATCTACACTCATAGACTATTCATCTACACTCAGACTATTCATCTACACTCATAGACTATTCATTTACACTCAAGACTATTCTTCTACACTCATAGACTATTCTTCTACACTCATAGACTATTCATTTACACTCAAGACTATTCTTCTACACTCATAGACTATTCTTCTACACTCATAGACTATCTATTCCATATGTTATGTAAATTATTATGTAAATGAGCCCCACTGTACCTTCTTCTGGGCTGTGATGGACAGGCTGCTGAAGACCGACAGGAGGAACACAAAGGGATGCTGACGTTTCACTGGCATGTACCAAGTTCTCATCATCAAAGTCGTCCCATTCACTTCCTAGGTCAAAGGTCACTCTGGAGGCAAGGGGGGGGGGGGGGGGGGGGGTGAGGAGGAGAAAGGGGTCATGCAGTGTCATAGTAGACTTTCTAAGGGACCTGATATAGTAGATTAACACTAGAGATTGCACATTCATGATAAATGGCTGTAGATGTTTTTCAACCACTTAAATGGGCTTCAACAATACAAAGATAATTACAGTAGTGCTTGTCAGTCAATTAGAGGCAATAGTCACAGCAATAATAATAATAATAAATTGGATTTGAAGAGAGAAGCGCCTTTCTCGGACTCAAGGACACTGTACAAGGAGAGAGAAGCTATATAAAAGAAAGGGTAGATAAAAATTTGAAAAAAAATGAATATATGTGTATAGTAACAACAGGAAAAAAATAGGGATGTCCGATATTATCGGCCTACCGATATTATCGGCAGTAAAATGTGATATTGGAAAATATCGGTATCGGTTTTCAAAAAATACAAAATTAAGTTTTTCTTTTTCTTTTTACATTTCTATAACCTTTATTTACCCAGGCAAGCAAGTAAGAACAAATTCTGATTTAATTTATTGTCAAAAGTATGCATAATGTTGTGTTAATTCCACAACAAGAGATATGTAATGTTAATTACCTGAAATTATTCCATTTTTTGGGGGGGGGGAAACCCTGCATATATCGGTATCGGTTGATATCGGTATCGGAAATTAAGAGTTGGACAATATCGGTATATCGGTATCGGTAAAAAAGCCAATATCGAGCATCCCTAGAAAAATTTAATAAAAAATAAGATAAAAAAAAGTAAGCAAGGTGCTGTCCAATTGGATAAGCGGTAACAAGAAAATTAACAACAACAAAAACTAAAATCAAAAGCAAAACAAACAAACAACAAAACAACGGGATATGTGGCTTAAAAGAAAAGAGTCAGGGGGTGGGCTACTTGGGAGCAGGGCCTTGTTGTGTGAAGGCAAGTGTGAACAGGTGTGTTTTTAGGTGGGTTTTGAAGAGGTTTTGGAGAGATAGTCACTTTAGATATTAGACAGGCAATAAATAGTCACAGCAGATATTAGACAGGCAATAAATAGTCACAGCAGATATTAGACAGGCAATAGTCACTGTAGATATTAGACAGGCAATAGTCACTGTAGATATTAGACAGGCAAAAGTCTCCTCTTTTTCTATTTTTTCTCCCATCCCAATTTCAATGTGCCAATTATCCCCTCCCCTGTCTTGAACGTTGCTCGCATATACCCCCCACTGGCCGGTTGTAGGGAGGATAGAAGCCTTGCATCACATGTCCCCTCCGATACATGTGGAGGCAGCCTGTCACATCTTTTCACCTGCCAGCGCGGACTCTCATTGGCGAGGTGTAACGTGTGGGAGGCTCACACTACCCCCGCCATTCCCTGTCTCTGCTGTGCAGGCGTCCCCCAACCGACCTGTAGGAGTCGCTGTCCACAACGTCCAGATTACCACCCATCGACTTCCACCCGCTAACTCTGCCAATTGAGTTAGTATGACGGCCGGCCCAAGCCGGAGGCAACGCCGCAGCCGGAGTCGAACTCGCGTTGGTGACAAGCACAATGTCCGCTGCGCCACCCAGCCGCCCTCAGGAATATCTTATCGTAATAGTCACTGCAGAGACAGGCATTAGTCACTGTAGATATTAGACAGGCAATAGTCACTGTAGATATTAGACAGACAATAGTCACTGTAGATATTAGACAGGCAACAGTCACTGCAGATATTAGACAGGCAACAGTCACTGCAGATATTAGACAGGCAATAGTCACTGTAGATATTAGACAGGCAATAGTCACTGTAGATATTAGACAGGCAACAGTCACTGCAGATATTAGACAGGCAACAGTCACTGCAGATATTAGACAGGCAATAGTCACTGTAGATATTAGACAGGCAACAGTCACTGCAGATATTAGACAGGCAACAGTCACTGTAGATATTAGACAGGCAACAGTCACTGTAGATATTAGACAGGCAACAGTCACTGTAGATATTAGACAGGCAACAGCCACTGCAGATATTAGACAGGCAACAGTCACTGCAGATATTAGACAGGCAACAGTCACTGCAGATATTAGACAGGCAACCGTCACTGCAGATATTAGACAGGCAACAGTCACTGTAGATATTAGACAGGCAATAGTCACTGCAGAGATTGACACAGCGACTATCAGAACTTACTCAATTCTGTGTTCCAGTCATCTTGTCTTACTACACTGTAACCCTGTTCCTGAGAGGCAGCAGTCTGTCTGTCTGTCATGAGGTCACTGATGTTCCTGAGAGGCAGCAGTCTGTCTGTCTGTCATGAGGTCGCTGATGTTCCTGAGAGGCAGCAGCCTGTCTGTCTGCTCCAGTCATCTTTTCCTTGTCTTACTACACTGCCCTGTTCCTGAGAGGCAGCAGCAGGGTTTCCCATTAATGACCTAGACTGTGGCGGCCCGCCACAGTCTAATTAGTCCCGCCACAGTTGTATAATGAACCCAAAAAAAAAAGGTTATCTAAAAAAGATATATATTTTTTTTTACAATTTTTTTTAAATATAAAGTTTGCCAATAGGGATGTATCAGTAGTATTGGCAGTGGTAGTAGTCGTAATAGTAATCCACTATATTTTTTTATTTTCTAAAAAATAAACCAGTTCAACACAGGTAACCACTTTTGCTTCATTTCTTTGATGGCTCAAATGTATGCTCTAGTTCAGTGCTTCCCAAACCTCTCCTCGAGACACCCCAGCCGTTCCATGTATTTGTTAAATTCCACCACCAGCACACCTTGATTCAACTAATAAAGGGCTAGTTAAGTTGAATCAGGTGTGCTGGTGGTGGAATTTAACAAATACATTGAACGGCTGGGGTGCTTCGAGGAGAGGATTGGGAAGCACTAGTCTAGTCGATTTTGTGTTTTGAGCACAAAGTGCATCATAGATCGAGCCTCTTTATTTTGCTCTCAAAGTGCACCAGATTGATGCATTTAACTTTAAAATGTACAAAAAAAATAGCTGAAGAGAGGCAGCAGACTGCCAGTGGAATCCCTCTATTGCTTTTCAATGTCATGTTTATTTATTTATAATAAAACACAAGATACTTATGATAAGGATACGCGCTCAATGAACAAACCTACTCCCCTTGCCACACATCTATGCTGCTCAGGGCAAGGGGAGTGGAAATGGTTAAAATGAGGGCTCCAGGTGTTGACAATGCTGATGCTACGTAGTACATACCCTACCACATGGCCCCTAATGACATCACAACCCAACTTGTAGATAGATAGATAGATAGATAGATGCTACATACTCTACTACATGGCCCCTAATGACACCTCAACCCAACATGTAGATAGATAGATAGATAGATAGATAGATAGATAGATAGATAGATAGATAGATAGATAGATGGATAGATGGATAGATGGATAGATGGATAGATGGATAGATGGATAGATGGATAGATGGATAGATAGATAGATAGATAGATGCTACATACATACCCTACCACATGGCCCCTAATGACACCTCAACCAAACATGTAGATAGACAGATGCTACATACCCTACCACATGGCCCCTAATGACATCACAACCCAACATGTAGATAGATAGATAGATAGATAGACAGATGCTACATACATACCCTACCACATGGCCCCTAATGACATCACAACCCAACTTGTAGATAGATAGATGCTACATACATACCCTACCACATGGCCCCTAATGACATCACAACCCAACATGTAGATAGATAGATGCTACATACATACCCTACCACATGGCCCCTAATGACATCACAACCCAACTTGTAGATAGATAGACAGTGAGAGCAGCATATCACCAGGGTTATCAAGTGGGCACCTCCCTTCACTGGTGTTTCGTCAAGTTAGGCCCACAACGTTGAATCCTATTAACTCAAGACAGTGACTCTGGTCTACAAGACTAGAGTTCTACCTTCAATTCCACCTTAATCCATATTTACATTTAGTCATTTGGCGGACGCTTATATCCAAAGCAACTTAGAAGTTGTGTACAACAAGTCAGCAGGGAGGGTACAACTTTGGCAGTAAGTGATATTGTTTGTCAAACAGTGTTGAACTTGAGTGCTACACTCTGAGTGCATAGTAGTATATAGACATATTAGCGTAGTAGATAGTAGTATAGGCATAGTAGCAAAGTACATAATAGTAAAAGACAGTAAGACAGCTGTCCTGACTGTGGTGGGAGGACAGAGAGTAGCCTGCTTCTGTTTGATGACCCCCAGGAGCCTGAAGAGGAGTGGGTCTCAGGCCAGAAGATGCAGAGATGGATATATAACTACCTGTGTGAGAAGGAGAGACTGGTGTTGCCATGGTCCGTCTCTGGTCTGGACATGTTTGGGTGAGATGTCCTGTTGCTCTGGTGTAGAGGTGGTCTGGAGATCACATTCCCAGCTGTCCTCCACACTGAAGAGTCTGAGGACACACGAAGACACACGAAGACACATGAAGACAGTCCCAGAGCCGGCTGTCCTCCACACACCGAAGAGTCTGAAGACACATGAAGACACACGAAGACACATGAAGACAGTCCCAGAGCCGGCTGTCCTCCACACACACCGAAGAGTCTGAAGACACATGAAGACGCATGAAGACACATGAACTTGAAGACACATGAAGACAGTCCCAGAGCCGGCTGTCCTCCACACACCGAAGAGTCTGAAGACACATGAAGACAGTACCACCGCCAACACCAGCATCAAAAGTAATTTGATATAAATATATTGTATGTGAAAAATAATTGTATATGAATATACCACATGTAACAAGGTGAGAAGTCTCTTGTCTTGCAGTGTTTAAACAGAGGTGATCAGGTGCTACGATGGTCCTTACTTCTTGCAGTGTTTTTTTTTATCCACTTTTTCTCCCATTTTCTATATTTTCTCCCATCCCAATTTCGTATCATCCAATTCAACCCTCCCCTGTCACGAACGCTGTTTCTTGCCTCCCACAAGCCGGCTGCAATGTGGACTAAGTCATACATAGCACAAGTCCCCTCCGGTACTTGAGGTAACAGCAGTCGCATCTTTTCACCTGCGCAGCTCGATCTCTCAGTGGCGAGGAGTAACGCGTGGGAGGCTCACGCTGCCCCCGACACTTCCTGATTCTACTGCGCAGGCGCACCAACCGACCTGTAGGAGTCGCTGTCCACAACGCCCGATCCCCACCCATCAGTTTCCCACCCTCTAATACTGCCAATTGTATTAGTACGGACGACCAGCCAAACTGAAAACAATGTGGAGCGCTGGATTCGAACACGCAAACCCAGCGTCTCCACATTGGTGGCGAGTGCCTTGCCCACTACACCACCTAGCCGCCCTTACTTCTTGCAGTGTTTAACCTCTCAAGCCCGAGCGGTCTGGGACCGGTACGAGAATGACATGATAAATCCATCTCTGCAGAATGTATGAATTAATGTTGCGTTTTCTTTTCTCAAATGTAGCCAAGAGTAAAGACCCTAACCCTGTCAAAACAGCAGTCAAAATGTATATTTTCAGCACTATGTTCGTTTACCAATGATTTTAAGTGTTATTAGTGAAATGAGTTTATAGAAATCTCAGGACATCGAGTCGGAAAAAGGCGAGGATTGACGCGAGGATTTGTCGCAACTTAACTTGAGTGTAGTCTTTTGAGAGAAGAGACCCAGGGCTTTCGATGGGCTTTCGAATAAAAAATAAATAAAATACACTTCCCAGCTCACGCCAGCCCCTGACAATCATCTGACTTCTTTTTACGTTTTTTCCCCCCTCTTTATTTTCTCACAGGTGGAACAAACCTGAACGTTATTGGCATGAATTATTTCAAAAAATGTCTGTGAACGTTGAGCAATCTGATGAAAATGGCGGAGAAATGTACATTATAAAAAAGTAACTGTACTTACAGTAGATTTCATTCACGGTTTTTGCTGCCCTGTCAGGGGTGCCTGGTGATACTAAATCCAGATTGAACTCTGCCATTGGAGAGGGGAGATTTGGCCCGATCCATAGTTGTGCGACTTGGCCATAATAAGGCCATTTATAGGCCTGATATTCTATATTCTATAATAATATTTCAAATTGCATGGGTCCGGATGGCAGAATTCCGTACTGTATCTACAAAACCTTCTGTTTAATCATCTTCCCTTTATTCATTTGCTTAGATTTTCTGTACACGTGATCTCAAGAAGGTACTGAATGAGATCAGTGGCAGTTTTTCATGTCTGGTCATTTTTAGCATGGTGTTATTCACTGTCAAAGATGCAAAGAGAAATCATAATTCATATTCTCCTTTGTTTCATCACAATTTAAGCAAGCCTAGTAATAGACACAATATTTCTGACACTGGGAATACATTCACTCGGGTCCATAGATGTCCCTAGATACCAAGAACATGCTAATGGACCTTGTAGAAGTGGAGCAATGTTCCATTTACTTAGGTATGTATTTTAGGTGGATTTTCAGAAAATAGGGCTCCAGGCTTAAGAGGTTAAACAGAGTGATCAGGAGTAACGGTGGTCCTTACTTTACTGTATGTAACAAGGTGTAACTTCTTGCAGTGTTTAAACAGAGTGATCAGGAGTTACGGTGGTCCTTACTTTACTGTATGTAACAAGGTGTAACTTCTTGCAGTGTTTAAACAGAGTGATCAGGAGTTACGGTGGTCCTTACTTTACTGTATGTAACAAGGTGAAACTTCTTGCAGTGTTTAAACAGAGTGATCAGGAGTTACGGTGGTCCTTACTTTACTGTATGTAACAAGGTGTAACTTCTTGCAGTGTTTAAACAGAGTGATCAGGTCCTTACTTTGAACCGGAGAACGAGCTGCTGCCTCGTCTTCTACCATCATCTCATAGAGACCCTCCATGTTGTCATAACCTGAACGAGAGACAGAGAGAGAGAGAGAGAGAGAGAGACAGACAGACAGAGACAGAGAGGGAGAGAGAAAAAGAGAGGGAGAACAGAGACAGAGAGAGAGAGACAGAGAGGGAAAGAGAAAGAGAAATAAAAGAGAGGGAGAGAGAGAATGAATGAATGAATGATCATTACATTTATATAACACTTTTCTAGACACTTTTCTAGGGTGGAAATTACCACCTTCACCACCACGGTGTAGCACGCAACCTTGGGCTACAGGCTCAATGGCTGCCATACACTGGCACCAGGCACACACTGAACGGCTCAGGAGACGGGGATAGATGTCAGCCAATTAAGGGGGGGAGGGATGATTAGGTGGCCTTGATGTCAGAGACCTGGATTGGGTTCTTTAACGACCTAATTCAGTCGTGCCAAATTCAGAGGCTGCACCTGGCAGAGAGGCTGCACCTGGTAGAGAGGCTGCACCTGGTAGAGAGGCTGCACCTGGTAGAGAGGCTGCACCTGGTAGAGAGGCTGCACCTGGTAGAGAGGCTGCACCTGGTAGAGAGGCTGCACCTGGTAGAGAGGCTGCACCTGGTAGAGAGGCTGCACCTGGTAGAGAGGCTGCACCTGGTAGAGAGGCTGCAAGAGAGCGATACGTTCCGGTCCTCTACGTCCTCTCCTTCCATCTTGCGGAGTGTCCCAGAGCAGAGGCACGCCAGAGACTCCTCTGGCCGCCAGCTCTCACTAGGCCAGCCATCAGGAGACGTCTCTCAGCTCCTCACCGGACCGCGTCCTCCTGGGCTTGTGTCCCGCCTCGCTCTTCCTCATTTACATCTAGTCCTTCAGCTGAACGCTTGTATCCAAAGTGACTTACCAGTTGTGTACAACAACAAGTCAGCAGGGAGGGTACAACTCTGGCAGCTAAGGGATCAGTAACATTGTTCGTCAAACAGTGTTGAACTTGAATGATCTTCTTTGTAACTCCTTACCATCATCAAGGCCCCCCTGGCAAGCTGGCTGTTGAGGTGCTGGATAGTCTTCTACTGTCAGATCAACAATCTGGGGTCTGACTGCATCACGCTGACTCCCTCCATACGTTCTAGAACGATAGATAGAACGATATAGATAGAACGATAGATATAGATATAGAACGATAGATATAGAACGATAGATAGATATAGAACGATAGATAGAACGATAGATAGATATAGAACGATAGATAGAACGATATAGATATAGAACGATAGATATAGAATGATAGATAGAACGATAGATAGATATAGAACGATAGATAGAACGATAGATAGAACGATATAGATATAGAATGATAGATAGAAGTTAACGATAGATAGAACGATAGATAGAACGATAGATAGAACAATAGATAGATAGAACGATAGAACGATAGATAGATAGATAGATAGATAGATAGATAGATAGATAGATAGATAGATAGATAGATAGATAGATAGATAGATAGACAGGATAGATAGATAGATAGATATAGGCAGGATAGATAGATATAGGCAGGATAGATAGATAGATAGATATAGGCAGGATAGATAGATAGATAGATAGATATAGGCAGGATAGATAGATAGATAGATAGATAGATAGATAGATAGATAGATAGATAGATAGATAGATAGATAGATAGATAGATAGATAGATAGATAGATAGATATAGGCAGGATAGATAGATATATATAGGCAGGATAGATAGATAGATAGATAGATAGATAGATAGATAGATAGATAGATAGATAGATAGATAGATAGATAGATAGATAGATAGATAGATAGATAGATAGATAGATAGATAGATATAGGCAGGATAGATAGATAGATAGATGGATAGATAGATAGATAGATAGATAGATAGATAGATAGATAGATATAGGCAGGATAGATAGATAGATAGATAGATAGATAGATAGATAGATAGATAGATAGATAGATAGATAGATAGATAGATAGATAGATAGATAGATAGATAGATAGATATAGGCAGGATAGATAGATAGATATAGGCAGGATAGATAGATAGATAGATAGATAGATAGATAGATAGATAGATAGATAGATAGATAGATAGATAGATAGATAGATAGATAGATAGATAGATAGATAGATAGATAGATATAGGCAGGATAGATAGATAGATATAGGCAGGACAGATAGATAGATAGATAGATAGATAGATAGATAGATAGATAGATAGATAGATAGATAGATAGATAGATAGATAGATAGATAGATAGATAGATAGATAGATAGATAGATAGATATAGGCAGGATAGATAGATAGATAGATAGATAGATAGATAGATAGATATAGGCAGGATAGATAGATAGATAGATGGATAGATAGATAGATAGATAGATAGATAGATAGATAGATAGATAGATAGATAGATAGATAGATAGATAGATAGATAGATAGATAGATAGATAGATAGATAGATAGATAGATAGATAGATAGATATAGGCAGGATAGATAGATAGATAGATGGATAGATAGATAGATAGATATAGGCAGGATAGATAGATAGATAGATAGATAGATAGATAGATAGATAGATAGATAGATAGATAGATAGATAGATAGATAGATAGATAGATAGATAGATAGATAGATAGATAGATAGATAGATATATGTGCATAAATGTTCCTTCGTCCCCATTTGTACATTGGGAGCATTTGGAGTCTTGTTTAAGCCCCATTCTGCACAGTCTTATAGGAGTCAAGTATGTCCTGTGAATATAGTTCAGATTGATTTGTTGATGATCCGGGTTCCTTGATGTAAGTCGGACATTTGCCCAGGCTCCTTGCCAATCAAAGTCATTTTCCAGGTCTGGTATATCCCTCCTCCAGACAGTGTCTAGTTGAAGGGTTTCATACGAGGACGTTAGTAATTGATAATAAAAACCTGATACAAAACCTCCCAATGTTTCTCTTTCATAGAAAAATTTGTGGTATCTGTGGTGTTCAATTGGTATGAGTAATGGAACACCGTGAGACCTCAGACATAGTCGTAACTGTATATAAAAAAGCCATGTGGACTCGGTGAGGTTAAACTTTGTGCATATTTCGCCATAACTACAGAAGCCCTGGTTATTAAAAATATCCCCTAATGAGTGTATGCCTTGCTCTTCCCATATAGGGAATCTTATAGGGCGTTTTCCCATTAAGAGTGCATTGTTATTGAATATGGGAGTGTGATTATGCCATTTTTGAGGGTTAGGATATTTCTTTTGTGTTTCCCGCCATGTTCTGATTGCATGGGTAATTATGGGGCCAAATTCCCGCTCACAATGCTTGATTGAAAGTTTAGTGTGTGCTATGTCTTTCAGTCTCTGTGGGGCTACTATGTTTTCTTCCAATTCTCTCCAAGATACCAAAGCCTGGGGATCAAACCATATTTTCAATGGTCTTAATGTGAAAGCCTTAAAATATTGTAAAAAATCTGGAACTGCCATGCCACCGTCTGCTTTATTTCTCTGTGCGGTGGATCTTTTTATGCGAGGTGGTTTGTTATTCCAAATAAATTTGTATGTGGAGGATTGTAATCTTTTCCAGTAGCCCTCTGGAGGAGGTAACGGTAGCATTGAGCTGATGAAATTGATTCTTGGTAATACATTCATCTTAACTATTGATACCCTTGCCTGTACTGAGTTTTTAAGTTTTGCCCACCTGTCCAGGTCGTCTTTGATTTTGTTCTGTATTTTTGTGTAATTGTGCTTCACCGTTTGTCTTATGGTGGGAAATATTTCCACACCCAAGCATCTAAAATGTTTAACCATGGGTATCGCGCCTGGGAGGGTTGTGTCTTTTTTTGCACGGATGTTAAGAGGAAGGAAAGCCGACTTAGGCCAATTTATTTTAAATCCCGATAAATCACCAAAGTTCTCTATCAACTTGAGTAGATGCGGCAATGTGGTGTTGGGGTTTTGCATGAACAATATTACGTCGTCCGCATATAAACTAATTTTATGTTGTGTGCCCTTGATTACGATTGGTTCTATGTGTTGGGATTGTCTTATAAATTGTGCTAAAGGCTCTAATGATAGATCGAATAGTCCGGGACTAAGAGGGCAACCCTGTCTGGCTGAGCGTGATACCGGAAAGATTTCGGAGATGAATGTGCCTGTTGTAATCATGGCCGATGGGTCCTTGTATAGTACTTTAATCATATCAATGAATCCTTTTCCTAACCCCATCCTTTCTAATACTGCCCATAGAAACGACCATTCCAGCCTGTCAAATGCTTTCATAGCATCCAGGGATAGCATCGCCTTAGGTGTGGTGTCCTCATTGTCTGCATCTAGTACGTGCAGTATTCGCCTTATGTTATCATTGATCAGGCGACCTCTTATGAAGCCAGTTTGGTCCGGATGAACTAAAGACGTCATATGCTTTTGCAATCTGATGGCTAAAATCTTAGAGTACAGTTTGACATCGGTTCCGAGAAGGCTTAAAGGTCGGTAACTACCGCACTCAGTGGGGTCTTTGTCTTTTTTGAGAAGGACTGAAATGAGTGCGATATTGTGGTGTTTATGGAAGCTCCCCTCCTTGACTGAGTATAAGATCATATTTAGTAATAAGGGTCCAAATATGTCCCAGCAAGAAAGGTACATTTCTGATGGGATACCGTCTTTTCCCGGAGCCTTACCGTTTTTCATTCCGGATATGGCCTTCTTGAGTTCTTCTAATGTGATCGGTGCTTCTAACTGTTTAGCGTCGTCCTCCGAAAGTTTAGGGAGAGTAATTTGATTAAGATATGTGTCTAATTTGTTTTGATCAAAGGTCGTTTCTGAATTATACAAGTCGGAGTAGAATACTTTGAATGTATCGTTTATTATTTTGGGGTCTGTTACAAGTACTTGTTGTTTTCTAATGGCAGTTATATCTGCAAATTTTGCATTAATTCTTAATCGCATGGCTAATAGGTGACTAGGTTTAGAACCTTGGAAATACTGCTGTTGTCTTGTGCTGCGTATTTGCATTTCCGATTTTTGTCTGTATATTGCTTTGATCTCTGTCTTTAGAATGTTAACTTGGTTTTCTAGTCTAGTAGAGTTGTTGTATTTTAAAGAATTAAAAAGCGTTGAATAAAGCGTTTCCATTTCCGACAGTTTTGTGCATTGATTTTTGCGCAATATGGAGGAAAATCTATCCGTGAAATCCTTGATCATACCCTTTACCGACATCCATAATATTCTGGGGTCTTGCTCCGCGTTTGCATTATCCCGTAGGAATACTGTGAGAGCTTCTTTAATTTGTGTAATGAATTCCTTGTTGTTAAGCAGCATAGTATTAAAACGCCATCTTGGGGCCCGGGAAGATAGTGTACCAAATGTTGCTTTCAGGATTAAGTAACAGTGATCTGATAGCGCATTGGGTATCATTTCCACTTCATATTTATCAAATATTCTCGGGGATGCAAAGACGTAATCAATTCTGGATAATGTGTTGTGTCTCGCCGAACGACAGGAGTACTTACGGGTCATGGGATTAAGTGAACGCCATAAATCAATTACCCCTGTAGACTTTGACCAATCTTTTAATGCTTTAGATGAATTTTTTTGTTCGCTGGAAAAGGCAAGGTAAGATTTGTCCAACCTTGGATTCCAAATGGCATTAAAATCTGCACCTATTATATATGAGTACTCGGGATGGTTTAACATTTCTCCGGTTAGTGAAGTGAAGAAACCTACTTCGTACAAATTTGGGGCATATACCGCTGCCAACGCAATTTTCCTGTTATTATGTACAATCCTAGCTATAGTTATACGCCCCTCAGCATCCGACCATACCCCTTTCAATTCGATATTTAATTTACGTCTGACGACTATGGCTACACCTCTAGTTCTCGTACCAAAAGAAGAGTGACTAATATTATGGTATATGTTATCCGCTAACGTATTTATGTCTTCCTCTAAAATGTGCGTTTCGCTTAATAGAGCCACGTCCACATGTTCTTTTTTCATCAGTGTGAGCACGCTTTTGCGTTTGTGTTGTTTGTTTATCCCACCGGTGTTCCATACCATTATATTCAAACTAGCCATAATCTATGCATGTTTTTGTGTAGTTTTTGGTAATGCTTCTGGAGTGTGAAGCTACAATAGATGTACATCCAATTAATGAGGTCCCGTTGAGAGCCGAGCTTAAAAACATATATATATACAAATAAAAATCCCCTATTTTCCCCTCGCCCAGAGAGTCGTACAGGCCTGTGTTCCAAAAACACATCCTCCGCGAATGACTCTCTCCCTTAGTCCACCGGATTGCCCAAACTGAGCATTGTAATCCTAATCTTCCTATGCTAATTGCCATAGGATCTAACATTTTCATTCTAATGCAATAGAATGTCGCTTTTGGTCTTGCACCTTCCCTTACTGTAATGAAATATTGTGATAAATGACAAAAAATAAAAAAAGAGAATAAACTTTCATCGATATATTCATTTGAACCCTCTACTAACATGTAGGAAAGTCAGGAAAAAGGAAAAGATTGTAGAGAAATATTGACACCTTAATGTGAAGAACAATGGAAAAGAACAATGTAAGTTAAAATATAGAGATAAAAAATAGAATAATAAGAGAGAAAAAAGAAAAAAAAAAGAAAAGAAAGATATAGATAAGGAATGAGAGATAGAATAATAATCAACGTGGAGAAGCCACTAGAACCGAATTAACTGATTAGATAAAATAGAAAAGCAGAGCCTTTTAGAGCTTCAATGTGCCAGTCACTTCATCAGTGGAGTGATTACTTAAATTGTTAGAATAACCTTGTAGTGTTCATACGTTTAGGTGTGGTTGATTTTTAAAGTATTATTAAGGACTGATTGAACTTCATTCAATTGATTATCTGCTATGTATATACACACCGGATGTTTAATGTTAGAGTTGTAGGCCTTCGTTGTCATGGTGCATTATATTCTAGAAGGATGTAGGATATACTAGTGCCAATAGACTGTTGTTATGTTCCAGAATGATCTAAGAGACCCAGGGCATTCGAGCGATAAACCCAGAATATTCCAGATTGATCTTTTTGCAATGATATATATTTGTCTCCCCGGAGACCAGAGTCTGAAATTATAATGTATTACGGATCGTATTATACACAGTTCGCATTGGTATAGACGGCCTGCATATCGTCTGCTACCTTGATGAACACAATAAAGTCATTCTAATTCTGATATACACTGAGAAAGAGGCTTATCTGTTTTCAGACATTGTCGTCCTGCCTTGGGGTATCCACTCCATGTCGATTCAAATAATCCTCAGCTTCTTTAGGTGTGCATAATCCAAACCTGCGGCCGTCACTGCCCACGATCGATAACAGCGCCGGGTATGCTAGCCTTGGCTTGTGACCAGCTTTGAACAATTTTTGCATCACCTCCTTGTATGGTAGACGTCGAGCGATGGCGTCTTTGCTTAGATCTTCGTAGATAAATATTGAATTATCACCATATCTCAGATTCCCACGTTGGGTGCGAGCAATTTTGATGTCATCTCTTAATGATGTCTTCCGCAGAGTAACAATGATGACTCTTGGCCATGGGCGGAGTTTATGGGGGTGCAGGGGGTGCATTGCACCCCCTGGTGGCCGGGGGTGAAATTGCCTTTTTTTGTTTTTTTTAATCAAGATTATTTTTATTTTAATAAAATTATAATAATTGTGAGAAACAAATCTGAATTCTATTATGTTTTGTTTTACAATACATTCATTTTATAGTAGTAATCATGTCACATTATAAGGCGAACCTTCTGTAGTGTGGCAGTGAAAGGGTTAACGGCAACGCGCGGCCAGCAGCAGCAGCAGCAGCGCGATACAAAGCCACTTATTCTGAGATGATAATTAATGTATCTGGATAACCAATGCACGAATTTTGTCGAGGCAGGTAGCGTTATTTCGGGAAAATTGATATCTATAGCCTGGTATATTTTTCGTCCACGAAAAATGGAGGCTGTAATAATTATTATTGCTCGAGAGTCTCTATGAATAATAATAATTAGAGCCTAAGTCAGTTAAAAATGATCCCCCGTAGTGCTGTGTGTGTGAGTGTGTGTGTGTGCTGCTGTACTACCTAAATAAAATAAAAAATTAGGGGTTAGGGCATTGTAAAAACGCTAAAATAATAAAATAAAGGTCAAAAAAAATCGCGCGCGCCCGCTGCACGTGCGCGCGGGTATAGTTCGCCAAGCAGTCGCACCCCCTGGCGTCAAGTTCAAACTCCGCCTATGCTCTTGGCCCTTTGTTTCTTTGGACCGATTCTGTAAACTTGGTCCACTTTCGGCACTTTGTTTGGAGGGTTGTTACCCAAAATCGTTGATAGCACTGTTGGAAAGTTGGCGTCTTCGCAATTTACTGCTTCATCAAGCCCTACAATGCGGATGTTATTTCGCCTGTTGGGATTCGAGTAGCCTCTCCATCGATTCATTTTTAACCTCTTGTATTTCCCTCCGGCATGCTTCTTTCACAATTTCTATCTCAATTGCCATCTCTGTCATGCCCTTGTCGATGGTGTTTTCGATCACTTTGATTGCCAGTGTAATATCTGTCACCGAATTCTCCACTGTCGTGATTCGCTCGGACTGTGCAGCGACCGCTTTCTTGACTTCCTCCAATTTAGCATCGATGCAATCGAATTTATCTTCGACGTTTGCTTGAGCGCCTCGATGTGTGTAATCTGTTCTTTCATCAGGTTAGACAGTGTGTTGAAATCGGGTGGTGTGGTTGTACTGCTTGTTTCAATTGGTGATATAGGTGCAGTGACGGTGACGGTGGATTTGTTTGCTATTAACTTATCCAGATCGGCTGCTCTATCTTTCACGGAGCTTGTTCCTGTCACTCCTGTTATGTTGACATCTATTGAATCTCTGTCGGGGACCATAGTCGATGGTCCCGGTGTATTTTCCTCTTCATTCTCCACGTCGGGGCTTGTCGCCAACGGCTCTTTACCCGCGTCGGCTGGAACGTGTCTTCTTGACCGAGTTTCTTTCTGCGCCGCTGAAGTTACAGTATCTTGTTTCTTTCCCGGCTTTCCTCTATTCTTACTCATGTTGTCTTTTGATATAGCTAGTAGAAGGTCTTATCAATACATACGATGTGGTCTAATCTCTTTTGGTATTGTCCAAATAATGTTTTTAAACGAAATTAGCGTTGGTGGGAGCGGAGCAGTTGCCAAATGCGTGTGCTACATATTACGCTAAACCGGAAGCATTTATGCACATGTATTGGGACTGCCCACCAGTTAAGGCATTCTGGAAAGATGTGTCCCAACAATTATCAAAACTCGTATCTTGGAATATACCTGTACACCCCTCGGTATTACTATTGAATGATGTTTTTGAGTTTGCAGTGAATCCACAGCTAAAGAGATTGGTTTTATCGGGTATCACAGTAGCTAAAAAGCTGATCGCATCACGCTGGTTTCAACCGGAAAAAATGTGCCGGAAAGTTTGGTTTCTTACATATCTCGATGTGATATATCAAGAAATATCTACAGCAAGAATTCTGGGTCTCAATGAATCCAAAATGTCAATGTGGGTAGAAGTGGTGGAGAGAATAAAAGCTAGCTTATAATGGTAGTGTCTGGTTAGGAGTGAGGGATAATGGAGGTACTATCCAAGGGGGGGTCCGGGAGGGGGGGGTTCGAGCTGGAGCATATGTGTGTAGGGTTTTAGAAAATAGGTATTAGGGGTATATTCTATACTAACATTTATATAATTGTAATTTCGCTGGATATACACTGTATACGGTTAAAATGTTATTATGGACTATTTTTGTTTTATCTTGTTTCTGTACTTGCATGTAATTTTAACCACCTTGACTGAAAGTTTCATTATGCATTATGTGTTGAGTACTGACTTTTAATAATTTTTGTTTTGCAATAATAAAAAAAATATAAAAAAAAAAAAAAAATAGATAGATATATATATAGGCAGGATAGATAGATAGATAGATAGATAGATAGATAGATAGATAGATAGATAGATAGATAGATAGATAGATAGATAGATAGATAGATAGATAGATAGATAGATATAGGCAGGATAGATAGATAGATAGATAGATAGATAGATTGATAGATTGATAGATTGATAGATTGATAGATTGATAGATAGATAGATAGATAGATAGATAGATAGATAGATAGATAGATAGATAGACAGACAGACAGACAGACAGACAGACAGAGACTACCTGTATGCAGTGGGCAGCATGTCTTTAGGTGTGTAGGAGAACTTCTGCATGTTGACAGACCCTCTATTCATCTGCATCTAAAAACCAAACAAAAGACATACACTTCACTGTAGGACTCAGGGCTTATATACTGCTGTTGATGTCATAGGGTAGAGATTCAATATGAATTATTCCGAATTATTTAGCAAACAGATGCCTGCTGATCTATCTACTCTATAGTTATTAGCTGGGGCCGTAGCCTGAAGTCTTACCTAGAACATGTACAAGTGTTTTTTTTTTTTTTTTTTTTTTTACCTTGGTCGTCTAGTGTATCTTTTTCTTTTTTATTATTATTGCAAAACAAAATTATTAAAAGTCAGTACTTAACACATAATGCATAATGAAACTAACAATTAAGATGGCTAAAATGACATGCAAGCACAGAAACAGAAAGCAAAAGAAATATATAATAACATTTTACCGTATACAGTGTATATCCAACGAAATTACCAATTATACCAATGTCTTACATTATATATCTATTACATATAATAAATGTCATATTACACTATACAAAATTATGTTGCAATTATTTTTGTTCAGTTACTAATAGGTCTAAGCATTTACAATTCAGGCAATTGGTTTACATTTATATTTACATTTAGTAATTTAGCTGAATGCTTTTATCCAAAGCCACTTACAAATTGTGTACAAGTGAGCAGAACGGGTACATCTCTGGCGACTAAGAGTCAGTGGTGTTGTTCTTCTGATGTCTCTAAGCAGACTGGTGTCTCTAAGGGTCAGACTGATGTCTCTAAGGGTCAGACTGATGTCTCTAAGGGTCAGTGGTGTTGTTTTTCCAACTGTTGGGAGCAGCCAACTGGAAGGAGGATTGACTAAAGGAAGTGTTACGGTAATACAGGGAACATCTAGTGAGATATGGTGAGCAGCTCTGGTGTTATAGAGATATGGTGAGCAGCTCTGGTGTTATAGAGATATGGTGAGCAGCTCTGGTGTTATAGAGATATGGTGAGCAGCTCTGGTGTTATAGAGGTATGGTGAGCAGCTCTGGTGTTATAGAGATATGGTGAACAGCTCTGGTGTTATAGAGATATGGTGAGCAGCTCTGGTGTTATAGAGATATGGTGAGCAGCTCTGGTGTTATAGCGATATGGTGAACAGCTGGTGTCATAGAGATATGATGAGCAGCTCTGGTGTTATAGAGATATGGTGAGCAGCTCTGGTGTTATAGAGATATGGTGAGCAGCTCTGGTGTTATAGAGATATGGTGAGCAGTTCTGGTGTTATAGAGATATGGTGAGCAGCTCTGGTGTTATAGAGATATGGTGAACAGCTCTGGTGTTATAGAGATATGGTGAACAGCTCTGGTGTTATAGAGATATGGTGAGCAGCTCTGGTGTTATAGAGATATGGTGAGCAGCTCTGGTGTCTTCCCAGAAGCAGTCGCATTTTTATCTCCTCTCCCTCCTCCAGAGAAACACCTCAAGGCCTCTCTCTTATCGGTTTGGAGACGTCCGTACCAGCCCTTACAGCTCGTTTCACCGGAGCCTAGATCTGCACTCGCTGGAGACGCTCAGACGTTTTTGACCTTTTTCTTCTTTCTTTTTCTTTACAACAGAATCCTCAACTCGACTCGACTTTTGACCGTAATATGGATCTAATAAGCTGGGCTTTTACAGCGATTGATCGCATATTCTCTACAAGGAAGCAGAATGCGGATGACCCATTATGCCCTCTTGGGAGCTATCAGGCGGGATACACCATAAATTCATACGGGACCTGGCTCGCAATATGCTTTTTCCCGCTGGAGATAAACGACGTTGAGGACGTATATCTTCTAATTGTCATGCTGCTCGGCCTGGGCTCCGTCAGCTGCTGGATCTGGTACTGCCTGAAGCTAATTCGGAAGAAGTTGATTTCCCTGGCCAGGGATCTGGCCGGGATCAAGGAAAACCTAATGGAACTGTTTAAGAAGATCGCTGACCTAAGTACCCTGCGCGGTGATGAACAATTGAGCTCCAAGACCATGTTGGAAAGAGGCGAACTCTACCACGTAGACGAACAGTCATGCTTGAAGACAATTCTTGAGAGACTTGCTTCTAACCATGCAGAGGAACTTTCGCGGTCACAGGCCATACTGGATATCACGTCGGAAATTAGGGACGTGAAAATTAAGATGCCACCGTACCGTAATAGGGGATACGACGATGGTGATGATGATTAGACAAAATTGACCTGATTCTGACCATATGCGGCATATCTGCCTCGAGCTGCATGTTATCACCCCCCCCCCTCCCCCTTCCCACACCCCCCTTATCCTTTTCTGCTGTGGAACAGACCGAGGCCAAGGTCAACGCGGAGGAGTTGACTCTCCGGCGATGTGATTTCTGGGAAAGAGGAGACGAACTGTACTGTCTGGAAGCGATAAGATTGATGAGGCCCCCCTACCCCCACCCACCCCCCCCCATCCGCCCCTGTCGTTGTAAGTCAACTGGCGCCATATGCTTTTGGCAGGCTGCCTCTGATGCGCGTCGGTGGGGGCCCCCTTGACTGCTTCACAACCAAATTCCTTACCCGAGTCTCCAATGCCCCACGCCCCCCCTCCACTCCGCCCCCCCTCCAGTTCACCAGGCGCGATCCACTATGTTTCTACATGGTGGAATGCAGCCGACTATCGCGCATACAGTGTCTCAGGCCTCCTGTAATGATGACATGTGTCAACAAATGTACATGTCTGTTGAATTTATGCTGTGCCATTGTTACTGTAAAAATGTAATGATTGTGTTGTTGTTAATATCATTAATGAGACGTTGAGCTGTATGTGTGTGTCACGAATTTCCCCAAGGGGATTAATAAAGGAATATCTTATCTTATCTTATCTTATCTTAGATATGGTGAGCAGCTCTGGTGTTATAGAGATATGGTGAGCAGCTCTGGTGTTATAGAGAGATATGGTGAGCAGCTCTGGTGTTATAGAGATATGGTGAGCAGCTCTGGTGTTATAGAGATATGGTGAGCAGCTCTGGTGTTATAGAGATATGGTGAGCAGCTCTGGTGTTATAGAGATATGGTGAGCAGCTCTGGTGTTATAGAGGTATGGTGAGCGGCTCTGGTGTTATAGAGATATGGTGAACAGCTCTGGTGTTATAGAGATATGGTGAGCAGCTCTGGTGTTATAGAGACATGGTGAGCAGCTCTGGTGTTATAGAGATATGGTGAGCAGCTCTGGTGTCATAGAGATATGGTGAACAGCTGGTGTTATAGGGAGTGGATGACCTTGAGACGTTTGACAGGAGTCTCCAGAGGCTGGTTTCTGCTCTTCAAGTCTCTCAGGTGGGCGGAGAACTTTGATTCATGACCCAATGGACCCAATGGACCCAATGCTCTCTTCAACACCACCACTCCTGTCTTACCTAGAGACACACACACACACACACTGTTATGTACTAGGAGCCTGATCACTCCTGTGTCACTGTGCATGCAGGCCTGATCACTCCTGTGTCACAGGGCATGCAGGTGAGGGCTGCCAATTAGTTAATTAGTGCTGATTGGTTACCTGCTGGGAGCTTTAAAACCAGCCCTGGAAACACACATGCAGGTTCTGTGGTTAGAGAAGTGTTGGGTAACAGATAGCTATCACGGTCTTCTGTCCTTGTACTTTAGTTTACACCAGTAATTCCTTAATAGAGTAGCATTTTGAGTTTGAGCACGGGGTTTTGGTGTTGGTTTGCACATAGGTTGCGGGCCTTTGAGCCAGGGTCGTAACAGTTGGGGGCTCGTCCGGGATATTTACCCCTAGCAATTTGTTTGGTGGTTATTTTTGTGTTACACGGGGTGTCATGGTGTTATGGTTTGGGTGGTGTTCGTTACATATTATGTAACGTGGGGGCTTGAGCCGTTTCATCAAACAGGTGAGTATGCCTTATTTGTTTGTAATTTGATGTGACTACTTATGCTGTTAAAATATATAGTTTAGTGGGCACCACATGTAGATAGGGACATTATTTTCTGGTTATTGGTTAGCTTCCTGTGCACCACATACTCCTGGGGCAGTCAGGGAAGGGATTAGCACCATCTACTTGTCTGGTACCATACCATGTACTGGACGGGTGGATGGTCATATATGATCTTTGGCTGGTAGCAGGTGTGGTTGAAGATGGTTAGGTCTACAGGGCATTAGCTTAAGGGTAGGTATATTAGGGGCCAGAAAACACAGGTAGTGTGGTAGGGCCTGAATTAGTGTTTCTTAGGGTAGACATGTGGTGGGCCGGTTGTGACTGCAGTTTAGATGTAGAAGCATAAGTAGTCATATCAGGTTAGAAGGGCCACCTGTTTGAATTTGTTTGTTGTATTTGTTTTGTTTGTTTTGAGTGTTTGGTTAGCATACCGGTTAGCACCTGACACCCTGCGTGTATGACACATCTATTTATTTCAGGGTGTTTTTTATTTTTATTTTTTTTTTTTTGCAAATTAGAAAGGTGCGCTCGGTAGGGCACACATTTCCACCGCGTCCCTTTATGGTTGTTATTATTGGCATTAGCGTTCTTCAGTGGTTCTTCAGTGGTTCTTCATGGTTCTTTAGTGGTTCTTCGTGGTTCATTAGTGGTTCTTCGTGACTGTGAAGTAAAGTGAGTAGCTTGTGGTGACTGGTACAGTAACGATGGCTTCCATCAAGGACTTTGTTGATCACCCGTCTCATGATATGTTGGGGAAGTTTTCCAAAGAACAACTTCTAGAACTTGCTGTACACTACAGGGTTGAGCTTACTGCAAGTGAGAAACGTTTGAAGCCAACTGCCTTGAGTGCTTTAAGGGTGTTACTCATTAGAGAGCAGGTGCTTGAGGAGAGGGTGGAGGAGCCTTTGTCTGACGCATCTCCGCTATTACCTGGTGCAGAGGGTGAGTGGAGGATTAGGGAGTTGGAGTTTAAGGAAAGGCAGCTAGAGCACGAGCGTGAGGAGAGGAGAGAGGAGCGTGAGCTTAAGGAGAGAGAGAGGAGCGTGAGCTTAAAGAGAGGAAAGAGGAGCGGGAGCTTAAGGAGAGACAAATGTTGCTGGAGGAGAGACAAATGTTGCTGGTGCACGAGCGTGCGCAGAAGGAGCTTGAGTTTAAGCATGCTGCCTTACAGGCGGGTGCTCTGCATTCAGAGTCACGTTCCGGGTTTGATGTAGGCAGGAATATTAGGATGGTGCCTCCATTTTTTGAGAAAGACGTGGAGAGATATTTTCCCCTTTTGGAACAGGTGGCAACCACATTGAAGTGGCCTGATACCGCCTGGA
Source organism: Notolepis coatsorum (assembly GCF_963971535.1). NCBI lineage: Eukaryota > Metazoa > Chordata > Actinopteri > Aulopiformes > Paralepididae > Notolepis > Notolepis coatsorum. Next base: position 17,861,842 of record NC_140168.1, on the reverse strand, counting down.
CACTGCTGCTACAATGTGTTTTAGTTGGTAGGGCACAGGAAGCCTATACTGCCCTGTCCCTTGAACAAAGCGCTGATTATGAGCTTGTTAAAGCTTCCATATTGAGGGCTTATGAGTTGGTCCCCGAGGCCTATCGTCAGCGTTTTAGAGGCTATCGCAGGTCGGAGGGACAGTCGTATGTTGAATTCGGAAAAGAGAAGGAGAACCTGTTTGACCGGTGGTGCACCTCGCAAAAAGCAGAGTCAAGGGAGCAGCTCAGACAGTTGGTTCTCCTAGAGGAATTTAAAAGGTGTGTTCCTGATAACGTTTCCACACATCTAAATGAGCATAAGGTATCGAAGATAGGCGACGCTGCTGTCTTGGCTGATGAGTTTGTGTTAACACACAAATCTGTCTTTGTAGAGGAGGGCCGTGTGGAGTCCAGGAGTAGTAGGCGTCCTTTTCAGGGGAGCCGGTTCCCGGCACCCGTGTCTGCTGGTCGGTTTACTTCGACTCCTAGGCAAGGTGGCTCTGCTAGTGCATTCCCAGAGGGGGTTATCTGTTTTTACTGTAAGGAGCCTGGTCATATCGTTGCTGGGTGCCCTGTGCTTAAGCAGAAAAATGTAAAAACGGTGGCTCTGGTAGAAATCATGGACAGGACACCTATGCTGACATTAGAGGGTGGGGTGCGAAGTATCAAAGGTGCAGACAGGGAGCTAGAGGGCTCCTCAACATTTATGATGGATGGATTTGTTTCACTGGTTGGTGCATTAGGATCAAAGCAGGCTATTACAATATGGAGAGATACAGGAGCTTTCCAGTCTCTCATTCTGGATGGGATTTTGCCATTTTCGGAAGATTCTTCATTGCATTCCGGTGCCATTGTTCAGGGCTTTGGAGGAGGCTTTGTGAATACTCCTTTGCATGAGGTCTCGCTAAACTCTCCCTTAGTATCAGGCAATGTTGTCGTAGGAGTGTGTTCTCACATCCCCATAAAGGGGGTGTCCTTCATTCTAGGGAACGATTTTTGGCCGGTGGCAAAGTGCTGGCTACTCCAGTTGTAATTCCCGTCCCTGTAGTTTCTGAGGTTCCTGATGAGCTCGCACAGAAGCATCCAGGAGTGTTTCCTGTGTGTGCGGTAACACGCGCAATGTCAAAGGTCAAATGTGACACCCATGATGTTGTTAACTCAGATTGTGATATGACACTTAGTGACACGTTCTTTGTTGAGTTGAAAAGTGGCCCTGATGAGGGTTTTGGTAAGGTGATACCGTCTCATGAGCAGTTGGTACTAGAGCAAAACAAGGATGTCTCCTTGTCGTCCCTCTTTGAAGAGGCGGTTTTAGAGGATGCAATGGTAGATATGTCTCAAGGATACTTTGTTAGCAATGACGTGCTCATGAGAAAGTGGACACCACCTAACCTGTCCAGTCTGGATGACTGGGGCAGTGTGTTTCAGATTGTTGTTCCAGCCGTGTATCGTCCTGATATACTGCATCTAGCACATGATCATGATCTTGCTGGTCACATGGGAGTCAGGAAGACTTATGACCGTGTGCTGAGACATTTTTGTTGGCCTGGTTTGAAGTCAGATGTGGCACAATATTGCCGCTCGTGCCATGTGTGTCAGGTGGTTGGTAAACCAAACCAGAAGATCCCTCAGGCTCCTCTGCAGCCTATTCCTGCCGTTGGGGAACCTTTTGAGCGGATCCTCATTGACTGTGTTGGTCCCCTCCCTCGAACTAAGACAGGGAACTAGTACCTTTTGACTATTATGTGTGCAGCGACCCGTTTCCCTGAAGCCATTCCTTTACGCAAGATCACAGCCCCAGCTATATCCAAAGCTCTGGTTAGGTTTTTTTCGACGTTTGGTTTACCAAAGGTTATTCAATCAGATCAAGGGTCTAACTTCATGTCCTGTCTCTTTGCTCAGGTCCTCCAGCAGTTGTCTATCCAGCATTGCCCTTCCTCTGCCTATCATCCAGAGTCCCAGGGGGCGCTGGAGAGATTTCACCAGACTATCAAAACAATGCTGCAGGCATATTGTACGGAGTTCAAAAAAGACTGGGATGATGGAATCCCTTTGCTTCTGTTTGCTGCTAGGGAGGTAACCCAGGAGTCTCTTGGATTCAGCCCGGCTGAGCTGGTGTTCGGCCACACAGTGAGGGGTCATTTGAAACTGCTGAAGGAAAAGTGGTTGGCTGACCAGACTCCTTCCTCTACTAATTTGTTGGACTATGTGTGTGACTTCAGGCTTAAGCTTAGTAGAGCATGTGAACTAGCGAAAGAGAACCTAAAGGTAGCCCAAGAAAAAATGAAGGTGTGGTATGGTAGGCGGGCCCGACATAGGGTGTTCTCACCGGGAGACAAGGTGTTGGTTCTCTCGCCTATTCTTGGGTCTGCATTACAGGCTAAATACAGTGGGCCATACTCCGTTGAGCGCAAAGTTGGTGAGGTCGACTACTTGATTAAAACTCCCGACCGCAGGCGCAAGAGTAGATTATGTCACGTCAATATGTTGAAGGCGTACAATGATAGGGCTCAGATTGACCAGTCAGGGGTCAAGCCTGTGGCTGTTCTAACAGTTTCTGCATCTCCTATTGTAGCCGACTGTTCTGTGTCGAAGGAGATTTCTCAGGGCAGGTTGCCAAACACCCAGATACTAGGTGATTTGGACTCACACCTGTCGTACTTGCCACTTCCTGAGCGTACGGATGTGGTGCGCCTACTTAGACAGCATATACGTTTGTTTTCTGATGTCCCTAGTCGTACTAATGTACTCGAGCATGACATTGATGTTGGTAGTGCAGGGCCAATTAAGCAACATGCCTACAGGGTGAATCCGGAAAAACGACGGATCTTGAGTAAGGAAGTAGACTATATGGTGAGACATGGCATTGCGGAGCCCAGTTCTAGTGCGTGGAGCCCCCCCTGCCTGCTTGTTGATAAGCCAGACTGCACTCATCGGTTCTGTACTGACTTCCGTAAAGTTAATGCAGTAACCAAGCCGGACTCGTACCCTCTTCCTCGGATGGACGACTGTATCGATCGGGTGGGTTCAGCAGCCTTTGTAAGTAAATTGGATTTGCTAAAGGGATACTGGCAGGTTCCGCTTACTCCGCAAGCACGTGAGATATCCGCTTTTGTCACACCAGAGAGTTTCTGCCAGTATACAGTGATGGCCTTTGGCATGCGAAATGCCCCAGTGACGTTTCAGCGGCTAGTGAACAAGGTCCTGGCCGGGGTAGCGTTCTGTGAGGCATATCTGGATGACCTGGTTATCCACAGTTCCTCTTGGTCACAACATGTGGAGCATCTGGCGGAAGTGTTCAAGCGGTTGGGTGATGCTAACTTGACAGTTAACCTTGCAAAATGTGAATTTGGACAGGCCACGGTTACCTACCTGGGTAAGGTGGTTGGACGTGGGCATGTGTGCCCCATTGCAGCTAAGGTGGAGGCTATAGTGGGCTTCCCTGCTCCCATCACCAGGCGGGAGTTAAAGCGCTTCCTGGGTATGGCAGGGTACTATAGGAGTTTCTGTAGGAACTTTGCTTCTGTTGTTGCCCCTTTGACCAATCTGCTCAGTCCTAAGGTACCTTTCGTGTGGACTGAGACTTGTCAACAGTCTTTTGAGAGCATTACGGATATTCTGATTAGCGCTCCCGTTCTGTCAGCTCCCGATTTTCAACTGCCATTCAAGTTGGCAGTGGATGCTAGTGACCTCGGTGCTGGAGCCGTCCTCCTGCAAGAGGATGCATTAGAGGTGGAGCACCCAGTGTGCTACTTTTCTAAAAAGTTTGACAGGCATCAGCGGCACTACTCTACTATAGAGAAGGAGGCACTCGCTTTGGTTCTTGCCTTGAACCATTTTGATGTTTACGTTGGATCCTCCAGTATACCCCTTGTTGTGTATACAGACCATAACCCTTTGGTTTTTCTTCGCAGCATGGTGAACTCTAACCATCGTTTGATGCGATGGAGTTTGTTCCTCCAGGCGTATAACTTGGATATTCGCCACATTCGTGGGAGGGACAACGTGCTAGCAGACGCCCTCTCACGGTCATAGTACCGGTGTTTGTGGTACCCATTATCGCTGTTGTGGTAGTGGCCCTGACAACTAAGGGGTCACAGTTGTTTTTTTGTTTTGTTTATGGGTTGTTGTGTAGTGGTTGCCTCTTGGGCAACCAGTTTGGTGGGGGAGGTGTTATGTACTAGGAGCCTGATCACTCCTGTGTCACTGTGCATGCAGGCCTGATCACTCCTGTGTCACGGGGCATGCAGGTGAGGGCTGCCAATTAGTAAATTAGTGCTGATTGGTTACCTGCTGGGAGCTTTAAAACCAGCCCTGGAAACACACATGCAGGTTCTGTGGTTAGAGAAGTGTTGGGTAACAGATAGCTATCACGGTCTTCTGTCCTTGTACTTTAGTTTACACCAGTAATTCCTTAATAGAGTAGCATTTTGAGTTTGAGCACAGGGTTTTGGTGTTGGTTTGCACATAGGTTGCGGGCCTTTGAGCCAGGGTCGTAACACACACACACACACACACACACACACACACACACACACACACACACACACTACTGTTACCCTGCCCATACCTGTACCTCCCCTCCCCCCTCCCATATAAATATAGGATGTATAGGAATGTCTGACCCCTGACCACTAAGGCCATGTCCAGACGAAACCGATTTCGGTCGTATCAGTCAAAGTATTTTATCGTAGGGCGGCTAAGTAGCACAGTGGGCAAGGCGCTCGCCTCTAACGCAGGAAACGCTGGGTTCGAGCTCAGCTCTCGGCGTTGCGTTTGGGTCCCGGGGAAACACCAAATTTCTCTTTTGGGTCTCGAGCTGAAAAAGTTGGGGAACCCAGCAACGTTCAAGACAGGGGAGGGAAGAATTGGATATACGAAATTGGGATGGGAGAAAAATAGAAAATGGGGAGAAAAAGTGGATAAAAAAAAAGAAAACGAAATGAAAACGAAAAAGATCAAAATCGTTTTTGTCTGTGTCCGACTCTTAACCACCAAAAAAACTCAAGTGTTGGACTCACAGCAGTCGTGGGCACACAGGTCCTTGTTCCTACAGGCGTGGTTACACCGTCTTCTACCTGAGTCTGTCTGGGACGCATCTGGATCTGGATCACAGACAATTTATTAGTATTCCATTTCACAGTAGAAGAAGCTAACGCTGGAGACAGCTCTATTCACAGTAGAAGAAGCTAACGCTGGAGACAGCTCCATTTCACAGTAGAAGAAGCTAACGCTGGAGACAGCTCTATTCACAGTAGAAGAAGCTAACGCTGGAGACAGCTCTATTCACAGTAGAAGAAGCTAACGCTGGAGACAGCTCTATTTCACAGTAGAAGAAGCTAACGCTGGAGACCGCTCTATTTCACAGTAGAAGAAGCTGGAGACAGCTCTATTTCACATTAGAAGAAGCTAATGCTAAGACAGCTCCATTAGAAGAAGGATTCCTCACACTCAAGTCTCTTGATCTATGTATCTATGTACTGTACCTGGGTCTGTGGCAGGTGTAGTAGCGTTGGCTTCCTGCGAAGCAGTCTGTGGTGTCTGAGCTGTTGAGGACGGGGCTCTCTGTGGTTTGTGGTTGCTAGGGTTATAAGGTAGCTTCTGGACCCTCCAATCTGCTCTGTGCGGCGGCCCCACAGTGTCAGGTCCAACGCTCCTCACTCTGGAGTAGAAAACACTGAACTGCTTCTGGACGTCCAGACCCACTGCAGGACAAACAGGTTGGTGGTTGTGAGGTCGACACTGAGCGTACTGTGAGCTTGCTGTAAAGTACTGAAATAAGTGACAATAAAGGAATCTGAACCTGAATCTGAATCTGATGACACTGACCGTACTCTGAGCTGACGAGGTTGACACTGATGTCATCTCCCTTGGACGCCTTCACCACCTCCATCTTCTTCGACCAGACGCCAGACTTCAGCAGCACAGAGTCCCTGGAACCGACAGACAACGCAATCTCACTCGCTCAAGTTCTGATCCCAGGTGTTTAGGTTTAGGGGTAAAGGTTACAATTAAGGTTAGGGGTCAGGTGTGTGTAGCAAATGAGAGAGAGAGAACTCATGAGAGCGAGAGACAGAGATAGAGAGAGAACTCATGAGAGCGAGAGAGACAGAGAGAGAGCGAGAGATAACTCATAAGAGCGAGAGAGAGAGGGGCGGCTACGTGGCGTAGTGGGCAAGGCAATCGCCACGAAATGCTGGAGACGCTGGGCTCGTCAGTTCGAGCCCAGCGCTCCACATTTGCTTTCAGTTTAGCTGGTCGTCCACAGTAATACACATTGGCCGTATTACGGGGAGGGAAACTGAAGGGTGGGGATCGGGCGTTGTGGACAGCGACTCCTACAGGTCGGTTGGTGCGCCTGCGCAGTAGAATCAGGAAGTGTCGGGGGCAGCGTGAGCCTCCCACGCGTTACTCCTCGCCACTAAGAGATCGAGCTGCGCAGGTGAAAAGATGCGACTGCTGTTACCTCAAGTACCGGAGGGGACTTGTGCTATGTATGACTTAGTCCACATTGCAGCCGGCTTGTGGGAGGCAAGAAACAGCGTCCGTGACAGGGGAGGGTTGAATTGGATGATACGAAATTGGGATGGGAGAAAATATAGAAAAATGGGAGAAAAAGTGGATAAAAAAAAAAGAGCGAGAGAGAGAGAGAGCGAGAGAAAACTCATGAGAGCGAGAGACAGAGAGAGAGAGAGCGAGAGAGAACTCATGAGAGCGAGAGAGACAGAGAGAGAGCGAGGGAGAACTCATGAGAGTGAGAGAGACAGAGACAGAAAGACAGAGAGAGAGACACAGAGAGAGTGAGAGACAGAGAGAGAGAGAGAGAGAGAGAGAGAGAGAGAGACAGAGACAGAGACAGAGAGAGAGAGAGAGAGAGAGAGAGAGAGAGAGAGAGAGAGAGAGAGAGAGAGAGAGAGAGAGAGAGTACTGTATCATCCTCACGGTAGTTTGTGTAGGAGGACCACGGTGTTGTCAGAGTCCCCTATGAGCAGGGTGACGTAGTGGTAGTATGGAACCGTCTTCCTGGTCAACAACTGATCCTGGTTCTTCAGATTCACCGTCACAACCATCTCTGCTGTGGTGGAGCTGTACCGGGGCAGCTGGTGAATACAACTCAACAGTATTTTAAGATGCTCTTATTAAAATACCATTCAACAGTATTTTTTTTTATTTCTGTATTTTGCTCCCATCCCAATTTTGTCGTTATGCCTATTCCCTTCCTGGTCGTTGCACGCATTGTCCCACTGTCGGCCTAGGGAGGGTGTAGAACTACCACATGCCTCCTCCGATACATGTGGAATCAGCCAGCCGCTTCTTTTCACCTGACAGCGAGGACTCTCAAGTCAAGTCAAGTCAAGAGTTTTAATTGTCACGGCATACAAGTATACAATGAAATGCGGGTGGTCTTGCCCGCAACGATGTGCAATACAGTGGTACAACATATAATAGAATCCAATAAAAAACAACATTGTGCAATAAACAGGTAACGGGTAACATGGTGTGACATCTCGGTATCTGTACATAGTTATTTACAGAGCATATAGGACATGCTAGGTAGCTTTGGTAGTGCAATACACTGTTCCTGTTATTCTAATTTAAAGTGGCCTTTCCTTTTGGCCATAAGTGTGCGTGTGTGCTGCATGAGTGTGTGCCCGCTCATGTTAAAGTGTTAAGTGGCTGCTAGTGTGTGAGCGTGCACAGCGTGCGTGTCGTGTGTGTGTTCATGTGTGCTTGTGTGTGGATAGTTCAGTGTTCTGTGGCACTCAATGTTCATTGTTCAGGGCTCTGATGGCCTGGGGGAAGAAGCTGAGCCTAAGCCGCTCTGTCCTAGTAGCTGGGGTTCGCAGGCGTCTGCCTGACCTCAGCAGCTGGAACAGGCTGTTATTGGGGTGGTGAGGGTCTTTCATTATCCTGCAGGCTCTGGATTTGCACCTCTTGTTGTATAGAACCTGCAGGGGAGGTAGTGCAATACCCGTGGTACGCTCGGCTGAGCGCACCACTCTCTGTAGGGCCTTCTTGTCCTGTGCCGTGCTGTTTCCATACCAGGCAGTGATGTTTCCGGTCAAGATGCTCTCTACAACCCCTTGAGTAGAAGGACTGGAGTATTTTCCCCAATACTCTGAACTTCCTTAACTGTCTCAGGTGGTAGAGGCGCTGTTTCGCCTTCTTTACTACTGTGTCTATGTGTGTTGACCATGTCAGATCCTCTGAGATGTGGACCCCCAGGTACTTAAAGCTGCTCACCCTGTCCACGGTAGCCCCGTTAATCATCAGTGGTGTGTGTGTCTCCTGCTGTCCTCTCCTATAATCCACGATCAGCTCCTTGGTTTTACCAATGTTCAGGAGCAGGCTGTTGTCCTGGCACCAGCGTTCCAGTACCTCAACCTCCTCCCGGTAGGCCTTCTCGTCGTTGTCCGAGATCAGCCCCACCACCACCGTGTCGTCTGCTTCACTATGGAGTTGGAGCTGAACTTGGCCACACAATCGTGTGTGTAGAGTGAGTACAGCAGGGGGCTTAGAACACAGCCCTGGGGGGACCCGATGCTCAGGGTGATGGTGTTGGAGGTCTGACCCCCCACCCTGACCGCCTGGGGTCTCTCACTCAGAAAGTCCAGTACCCAGGCGCTCAGGGCGGAGCTCAGACCCAGCTCGATCAGCTTGTCCACCAGTCTGGTGGGGACTATGGTGTTGAACGCTGAGCTGTAGTCAATGAACAACAGTCTCACATAGCCCCCCTTCTGACGGTCAAGGTGGGAGAGGGTGCTGTGCAGTACCTGGGAGACCGCGTCGTCAGTGGACCTGTTTGTCCTGTATGCAAATTGCATAGGGTCCATATCACTGGGGAGGGAGGCACAAATGTGGTCCTTGACCAGCCTCTCAAAACATTTCATGACCACAGAGGTGAGTGCCACCGGTCTGTAGTCATTTGGACATGTTGGGGAGGGTTTCTTCGGTACAGGGATGATGGTAGACATCTTGAAGCAGGCAGGGACCACTGACTCCGCCAGGGATTGATTAAATATGGCGGTGAACACCGGGGCAAGCTGGTTGGCACAGGACTTAAGTATGCGTCCTGTTATACCATCTGGGCCAGCAGCCTTCCTGGTGTTCACCTGCATAAATGCTCTTCTCACACTGTGTACCGTCAATGAGAGAGCGTCCCCGCCCCCCCGCGGATGCCCCCATCCACAACAGCCGGCGCACCAGTGACGTCACTAGCTCACTGGGGGAACGTAACGCGTGCGGAGGTTCACGCTATTTCCCCCGGACCCCCTCCCTGCTGAACAGGCGCCCCGACCGACCAGTAGGAACCGCAGTTTACAACGACCAGGACACGTACCCCACCGGCTTCCCACCCGCTAACACTGCCAATTGTGTTAGTAGGGGCGACTGACCAAGCCGGAGGTACCGCTGACAGCTGGATTAGATCCCAGAGTCTCTGCGGTGGTAGGCGAGTGCATTCTCCACTGCGCTACCCAGCCGCGCTAACCTAACAGTATTTTAAGATCTTATTCATAGCTTATGTGTTTAACTTGGTACCTAACTGATGAATACTGTGTTTAACTTGGTACCTAACTGATGAATACTGTGTTTAACTTGGTACATAACTGATGAATACTGTGTTTAACTTGGTACCTACCTGCTCCAGAGTGACTTCATACTTGATGAATACTGTGTTTAACTTGGTACCTAACTGATGAATAATGTGTTTAACTTGGTACCTACCTGATGAATACTGTGTTTAACTTGGTACCTACCTGATGAATACTGTGTTTAACTTGGTACCTACCTGATGAATACTGTGTTTAACTTGGTACCTAACTGATGAATACTGTGTTTAACTTGGTACCTAACTGATGAATACTGTGTTTAACTTGGTACCTAACTGATGAATACTGTGTTTAACTTGGTACCTAACTGATGAATACTGTGTTTAACTTGGTACCTAACTGATGAATACTGTGTTTAACTTGGTACCTACCTGATGAATACTGTGTTTAACTTGGTACCTAACTGATGAATACTGTGTTTAACTTGGTACCTACCTGCTCCAGAGTGACTTCATACTTGATGAATTCTGTGTTTAACTTGGTACCTAACTGATGAATACTGTGTTTAACTTGGTACCTACCTGCTCCAGAGTGACCTCATACTTGATGAATAATGTGTTTAACTTGGTACCTACCTGCTCCAGAGTGACTTCATACTTGATGAATACTGTGTTTAACTTGGTACCTAACTGATGAATACTGTGTTTAACTTGGTACCTAACTGATGAATACTGTGTTTAACTTGGTACCTAACTGATGAATACTGTGTTTAACTTGGTACCTAACTGATGAATACTGTGTTTAACTTGGTACCTACCTGATGAATACTGTGTTTAACTTGGTACCTAACTGATGAATACTGTGTTTAACTTGGTACCTACCTGATGAATACTGTGTTTAACTTGGTACCTAACTGATGAATACTGTGTTTAACTTGGTACCTAACTGATGAATACTGTGTTTAACTTGGTACCTACCTGATGAATACTGTGCTTAACTTGGTACCTAACTGATGAATACTGTGTTTAACTTGGTACCTAACTGATGAATACTGTGTTTAACTTGGTACCTAACTGATGAATACTGTGTTTAACTTGGTACCTAACTGATGAATACTGTGTTTAACTTGGTACCTAACTGATGAATACTGTGTTTAACTTGGTACCTAACTGATGAATACTGTGTTTAACTTGGTACCTAACTGATGAATACTGTGTTTAACTTGGTACCTAACTGATGAATACTGTGTTTAACTTGGTACCTAACTGATGAATACTGTGTTTAACTTGGTACCTAACTGATGAATACTGTGTTTAACTTGGTACCTAACTGATGAATACTGTGTTTAACTTGGTACCTAACTGATGAATACTGTGTTTAACTTGGTACCTAACTGATGAATACTGTGTTTAACTTGGTACCTAACAGATGAATACTGTGTTTAACTTGGTACCTAACTGATGAATACTGTGTTTAACTTGGTACCTACCTGATGAATACTGTGTTTAACTTGGTACCTAACTGATGAATACTGTGTTTAACTTGGTACCTACCTGATGAATACTGTGTTTAACTTGGTACCTAACTGATGAATACTGTGTTTAACTTGGTACCTAACTGATGAATACTGTGTTTAACTTGGTACCTAACTGATGAATACTGTGTTTAACTTGGTACCTAACTGATGAATACTGTGTTTAACTTGGTACCTAACTGATGAATACTGTGTTTAACTTGGTACCTAACTGATGAATACTGTGTTTAACTTGGTACCTACCTGCTCCAGAGTGACTTCATACTTGATGAATTCTGTGTTTAACTTGGTACCTAACTGATGAATACTGTGTTTAACTTGGTACCTACCTGCTCCAGAGTGACCTCATACTTGATGAATAATGTGTTTAACTTGGTACCTACCTGCTCCAGAGTGACTTCATACTTGATGAATACTGTGTTTAACTTGGTACCTAACTGATGAATACTGTGTTTAACTTGGTACCTAACTGATGAATACTGTGTTTAACTTGGTACCTAACTGATGAATACTGTGTTTAACTTGGTACCTAACTGATGAATACTGTGTTTAACTTGGTACCTAACTGATGAATACTGTGTTTAACTTGGTACCTACCTGATGAATACTGTGTTTAACTTGGTACCTAACTGATGAATACTGTGTTTAACTTGGTACCTACCTGCTCCAGAGTGACTTCATACTTGATGAATTCTGTGTTTAACTTGGTACCTAACTGATGAATACTGTGTTTAACTTGGTACCTAACTGATGAATACTGTGTTTAACTTGGTACCTAACTGATGAATACTGTGCTTAACTTGGTACCTAACTGATGAATAATGTGTTTAACTTGGTACCTAACTGATGAATACTGTGTTTAACTTGGTACCTACCTGATGAATAATGTGTTTAACTTGGTACCTAACTGATGAATACTGTGTTTAACTTGGTACCTAACTGATGAATACTGTGTTTAACTTGGTACCTAACTGATGAATACTGTGTTTAACTTGGTACCTACCTGATGAATACTGTGTTTAACTTGGTACCCAACTGATGAATACTGTGTTTAACTTGGTACCTAACTGATTAATACTGTGTTTAACTTGGTACATAACTGATGAATACTGTGTTTAACTTGGTACCTAACTGATGAATACTGTGTTTAACTTGGTACCTAACTGATGAATACTGTGTTTAACTTGGTACCTAACTGATGAATACTGTGTTTAACTTGGTACCTAACTGATGAATACTGTGTTTAACTTGGTACCTAACTGATGAATACTGTGTTTAACTTGGTACCTAACTGATGAATACTGTGTTTAACTTGGTACCTAACTGATGAATACTGTGTTTAACTTGGTACCTAACTGATGAATACTGTGTTTAACTTGGTACCTAACTGATGAATACTGTGTTTAACTAGGTACCTACCTGATGAATACTGTGTTTAACTTGGTACCTAACTGATGAATACTGTGTTTAACTTGGTACCTAACTGATGAATACTGTGCTTAACTTGGTACCTAACTGATGAATACTGTGTTTAACTTGGTACCTAACTGATGAATACTATGCTTAACTTGGTACCTAACTGATGAATACTGTGCTTAACTTGGTACCTAACTGATGAATACTGTGCTTAACGTGGTACCTAACTGATGAATACTGTGTTTAACTTGGTACCTAACTGATGAATACTGTGTTTAACTTGGTACCTAACTGATGAATACTGTGTTTAACTTGGTACCTAACTGATGAATACTGTGTTTAACTTGGTACCTAACTGATGAATACTGTGTTTAACTTGGTACCTAACTGATGAATACTGTGTTTAACTTGGTACCTACCTGATGAATACTGTGTTTAACTTGGTACCTAACTGATGAATACTGTGTTTAACTTGGTACCTAACTGATGAATACTGTGTTTAACTTGGTACCTAACTGATGAATACTGTGTTTAACTTGGTACCTACCTGCTCCAGAGTGACCTCATACTTGGGGAGATTTATGATTGACTCTCTGATCTGGTTTCCAAACGGTGGGTGTCTGTTCACAATCTGCAAATAGATAATAAAGTAGAAAACAATTAGAAACATGTATTAGAAAAGGTGAGTGTAGACAAAGGTGTAATAATTTTAGGTGATAGATGTAATATTTTGAGGTGATGATAGGTGTAGTATTTTGACGTGATGATGGGTGTAGTATTTTGAGGTGATGATAGGTGTAGTATTTTGAGGTGATGATGGGTGTAGTATTTTGAGGTGATGATAGGTGTAGTATTTTGAGGTGATGATAGGTGTGTTCAACTGACCAGTTCCAGTTGTCTGGCGTTGGTGTTCTCTATCTTACTGAAGGTGGTCAGCCCAGCGTTCACCAGGGCTGTGGACATGGTCAGGCCTGGAACACAAGGGTTTCATCACATCATGGACTGCTTTCCCGCAAGCGTTAGCGTTGCAGAACAAGGTCAATGACATCCTGTCGTGTAGTGTTAGCAATGTGGCTCTTAAAATGAGGCTAGTTAACAAAACACATACTCCCATCTGTAAAACGTAATTTGACCTCACCCCACATGCAGTTTTAAGGGACAGAATGACTGGTAAACAGTAAAGGAAAACACCATTCATTTTCGCCATAGGCGGGGGAAAAAAGGGTTTGCCAAAATGAAGACAACATTCTGTCCACAACGCATCTCTGGACAGTTTCAAAGTGACCATGATAAGATTCTAAACAAACCTAAGTTACTTTCCTGCTGCAATGCATTGCTTTTATTCTGTAAATGTTATGCTCATTTTATGTCTATGTCTATTTTATGTCCATTTTGTCCATTTTACTGGTAAGAAGCACTTTGGGCTGCAATTCATGTATGAATTCATGTGTCTATATGTATGAATTCATGTGTCTATACAGTATGTATGAATTCATGTGTTCTGCGCCTAACATGGCAGCGGTGATACACATACGTCTGTCTCAAGACTAGTCCTGCATGTATCAACAAATGCGCATGTTGTTGTGAATTTATGTGTGCCATTATTACTCCAAATGTAATAATTGTGGAATATTACTATAATGTATGTATGTGTATGAACCAAGCATCTCACTGTGATGTACCTGTACTTTATTCGTGACAAATAAACTACTACTACTATGTGTCTATATGTATGAATTCATGTGTCTATACAGTATGTATACATTCATGTGTCTCTATGTATGAATTCATGTGTCTATATGTATGATGAATTCATGTGTCTATATGTATTAATTCATGTGTCTATATGTATGATGAATTCATGTGTCTATATGTATGATGAATTCATGTGTCTATAGGTATGAATTTGCTCGTCCTCACTGTAGATGAGCATAACCTCAGTGTCTTACGGGTTGAAATAAAGGTTTGAAATTAAATGATTACTTGTTTCAAAGCTTTGGATAAAACCATCAACCGGTGGATTAAAATGTACATATCCCTTCTCCTGATCGTTTCTCACCTATCTTCTCAGTTTCTCACCTATCTTCTCCGTTTCTCACCCATCTTCCCCGTTTCTCACCTATCTTCTCCGTTTCTCACCCATCTTCTCTGTTTCTCACCTATCTTCTCTGTTTCTCACCTATCTCCTCCTGACCGTTTCTCACCTATCTTCTCCAGTTGTTTGGAGACGTAGGGTGAGTTCTCCCACAGCTTGGCTCTGAAGCACTTAGCCAGCATCAGAGCATTGAGCAGAGCGGAGAAACCCGCCTTGGACCGTTGATTGAGAAGCTCTGCCAAACCTGGTGGTTCAACACAATACAAATACACAATGAAAATATCTGGGGCTTGGTGGTTAGACTGTTTGCCCTGATACTAGGAGATTTAAGGTAGGATCATCAGATGCCCTGATACTAGGAGGTTTAAGGTAGGATCGTCAGATGCCCTGATACTACGAGGTTTATGGTAGGATCGTCAGATGCCCTGATACTAGAAGGTTTATGGTAGGATCGTCAGATGCCCTGATATTAGAAGGTTTATGGTAGGATCGTCAGATGCCCTGATACTACGAGGTTTATGGTAGGATCGTCAGATGCCCTGATACTAGGAGGTTTATGGTAGGATCGTCAGATGCCCTGATACTAGGAGGTTTCTGGTAGGATCGTCAGATGCCCTGATACTAGGAGCCTCCGGATTACCAGACGACTGCTATATGCAGGTATATTCACAGATGGATAAGGAATGAAAGAGAGAAATAGTACAGTAGCTGTACTTACACCTGCTGATGCGTGTTCCATTCCTGAAGATCTTAGCAGTGTCCTGTGAGAGGCCAAACTCCTGGATATGGATGGAGCCCAGCTGGGCCTGGATCAAACTGTGGACCAGACAACCTCAGTCATGTTGGAATTTCCTCCATCTTGAATTATTGGAAAAACACTTTTTTCCTACTCCCCCTCTGTTCACATGGTTTTCTCCCTACTCCCCCTCTGTTCACATGGTTTTCTCCCTACTCCTCCTCTGTTCACATGGTTTTTACCAAACTTCTCTGGAGAATCTGGGGACTAACATCATCAAACATGTCAATTGGGGGTAATTGACAGGCGAAACCATATGACCGGCAGATCCAATCATATTTCAGAAAAACGCATGGTAAACAGAAAATTATTTGTTACTTGTGAATGAATGCACTTTCCGCTTTCCATCAAACTTGACAAATATGTTTGTCTTACCATAGCAAGGAGGCCTGTGAAATTCTGAGTCATCCCGCCTCATGGTGGCGCTCTTCTCATAAAACTAATAATATGAACTACTCAACGGCTCGGATCAGGGACATGGTGAAAAGGTGGATGAACCCGCAACTTACATAAATAGTACACTGGTATTTGTTGTTTTTAAGGCCATTATTGGTAAGCTACCTCCTTATACTACATCATTATTGGTAAGCTACCTCCTTATACTACATCATTATAGGGAGGTGTAGTGGTTATGTCATTGCCGTTTTTCGTGTTCCACCCTCTGTCCAAACGCAATGTATTTCCCCATTCTCCATTTCTAAATCGTCTCATTTAAAACAAATAAAGCATTAACATTTGCATGGTGTACCTTTCTGTGCTTATTCATCCACAATCTATAGCTCAACATGAAAATATTTGCAATTAATCATTAAAAAAAAAACGCAAAAATGTAAAGCTTTTCAATTTCCATGCGGCAGAATTGTTACAATAGACGATCATCTATTTTCCCAATGATAAATCCCTATACGGGTGGAACAACCAGTGACGTCAGACTACACCTCCCTGTTGGTAAGCTACCTCCTTATACTATATCATTATTGATAAGCTACCTCCTTATACTACATCATTATTGATAAGCTACCTCCTTATACTACATCATTATTGGTAAGCTACCTCCTTATACTACATAATTATTGGTAAGCTAACTACTTATACTACATCATTATTGGTAAGCTACCTCCTTATACTACATCATTATTGATAAGCTACCTCCTTATACTACATCATTATTGGTAAGCTACCTCCTTATACTATATCATTATTGGTAAGCTACCTCCTTATATTACATCATTATTGATAAGCTACCTCCTTATACTACATCATTATTGGTAAGCTACCTCCTTATACTACATCATTATTAGTAAGCTATCTCCTTCTACTACATCATTATTGGAATGGAATTTTGGAACCTATGGAACCTGTTCTAGTGACTGGCTGGTCAGTTGGCTCTGAACAGGGTACATCTGCATTTTGCTATGATGCCCCTCTAGCTCATGGAATGAACTCCAACGGTCCTTAAAGCTTGAGATTATCCCCTCTGTTGCAGAGTTTAAAACATTGATCTCCAACCTTTGTCAATCAAGTTGTACGTGTTTTAGTTCATTGTTATCCTTATTTGTTGTCTTATTGTTATGATTTTATATGCTGTGTGATTTTATATGCTTTTCTTCTGCTTACCCGTTTGTTTAGCTTAACCCTGTTTGTTTTGCTTAACTATGTATGTTTTGCTTAACTCTGTATGTACACCAGACGTGACTGTAAATGAAGGAAACCTCAGTTGCCATTGGAATTTAAAAAAAGGTTTGAAATTAAATAAATAAAGTTGACTTGACCTACCAGTTGACTTTCATCTCATTGTTCTTGATCTTCCCCTCCATCGGGAACCTGGGAAAACATGGAAGGTTTTGCTCTGATGGTGTATTGGTTTCAGACTCAGCCACACTGTGCACATGAGTTCCTTCAGAAATACTGTATCTCTAATTGTCCTTTTGCTACAGTTGTTGGTGGTGGTGGTGTGAAAATATGCCTACAAACATTAAATATCTTTGGAACCGTTTGTGTTAAATTGTATCTGAATCGGAAGATTATCTTCTCTCTGTCAAAATTGTAAGTGTATCTCTCCATCGCATAAAGGCATAGAATAAGGTATATATTGTTGAAATTCATTTTCTCTAACGAACGCATCTATTTCTATTTTTAATATCGTTCAGATATTAAGACAGATTCGGCCATCAGACGCACGCAGCACTCCAGAGCCGCGGGTTGCAGACCCCTGCACTATACAGTAGCTATATCCACGGCGATTGGGTTACTTCTTATATATTTAATTTGCAGTGTGTGTGTAATGCTCATGGTGCCTCATTGAGTCAGGACTATAAACACAAAACGTAATTGTTAATGATACAAATATTGTCGTATTTATTATCATTATAATTATTTAATTCCGCTGATGTCTGTAGAACCAAGTGACCGCAATCCCCAAGGACATCTCCCAAAGAAAGCTGTTAAAAACATGGGCTCACACGAAGCGGTTCGAGAATGCCGAATAAGTTCGTAAATCGAGTTACAAAGGAATTCTCAAATTATTACTCAAACTGTCAAATTTACTCTGCGAAATTTACTGTGTAGCTATAATATATATAGGTATGTTATTATGCTGTTAATTTCTCCAGAGGTGTGGCCAGCAATAGCAACCCTCCCCCTATATCCCCACTCAACGTTAACACACATATCAGACTAAAGTAAAAAAAAAATATAATAATAATGAACAATAGCAACATATATGGTGTCCTGACCTGATGGTGTCTCTGTAATGTGTGGTGTGTGGTGTCCTGACCTGATGGTGTCTCTGTAATGTGTGGTGTGTGGTGTCCTGACCTGATGGTGTCTCTGTAATGTGTGGCGTGTGGTGTGCTGACCTGATGGTGTCTCTGTAATGTGTGGTGTGCTGACCTGATGGTGTCTCTGTAATGTGTGGTGTGCTGACCTGATGGTGTCTCTGTAATGTGTGGTGTGCTGACCTGATGGTGTCTCTGTAATGTGTGCTGACCTGATGGTGTCTCTGTAATGTGTGGTGTGCTGACCTGATGGTGTCTCTGTAATGTGTGGTGTGCTGACCTGATGGTGTCTCTGTAATGTGTGCTGACCTGATGGTGTCTCTGTAATGTGTGGTGTCCTGACCTGATGGTGTCTCTGTAATGTGTGCTGACCTGATGGTGTCTCTGTAATGTGTGCTGACCTGATGGTGTCTCTGTAATGTGTGGTGTCCTGACCTGATGGTGTCTCTGTAATGTGTCCTGACCTGATGGTGTCTCTGTAATGTGTCCTGACCTGATGGTGTCTCTGTAATGTGTCCTGGCCTGATGGTGTCTCTGTAATGTGTGGTGTCCTGACCTGATGGTGTCTCTGTAATGTGTCCTGACCTGATGGTGTCTCTGTAATGTGTCCTGACCTGATGGTGTCTCTGTAATGTGTCCTGGCCTGATGGTGTCTCTGTAATGTGTGGTGTCCTGACCTGATGGTGTCTCTGTAATGTGTCCTGACCTGATGGTGTCTCTGTAATGTGTGGTGTCCTGACCTGATGGTGTCTCTGTAATGTGTCCTGACCTGATGGTGTCTCTGTAATGTGTGGTGTGTGGTGTGCTGACCTGATGGTGACTCTGTTCTTGTCTTTGTTCAGAGTGTTCAGGGACCTCTTCTCACTCACTCTCAGCTGAACATCATTGAACTCCTTGCCCTTCGACACCAGCTCAATCTGGACATACAGCCATTTATATCAGTCCTATTTTCACTGCTACACACTGCATGCAAAGCCTAGAAATATTTAAAGGTGCTGTAGCCCATCGGGTTTAAGGGGTTAATCAATCATTTTATTCTGCACGTTTCTAAAAGCTCTGTGGATGTATTTAAAAAAAGGATTACTTCATTAAGCTGAAATGAACACAACACAAGGATTCAGTGTCCTCTGATGACATCACAGGTGGCCATATTCAAACTCATTAACTCTCAATAACTGTCAAACTAAATGAATGTGTGCAAAACAGTTTAGAGCCTCGAAATATATATATATATATAATTTATATATATATAGTTTATATATATATATATATGTACCGGTAGTTTAAATATATATATCGATTAGATACATGTATATATATATATATATATATTTGTAATTCCGATATATGTATATATATATATATAATTCCAATATATGTAGTTTAGATATATCATATATGTGAGATTATGAGCTAAATAAATCACTCTTTCTGAGAAAACATACCAGCTCTGCAAGGGTCTCGCTGCCAGTCACACGGCTGAGCTGCTTCATGGTGTCAAAGAACACACAGTACCTGGCCATCAGCCTGCCAGCCTCTAGAAGAGACACATATATATAAACATATATATAAACTGGTTACTAACCAACAGTACCATCAGCCTGCCAGCCTTGGATATGTTGTGCTTTCAGGATCAATAGTTCAGCCCTAGTATGAACATAATGAGTATGTTGCTAAGACCCACCTGTGGGCTTAATGTTGACGTCCTCATCCATGCTGATGAGATCAACGGAGGCCAGAGAGTTGAGGTTCTTCAGACACAGCTCTGCAGACAAGACAGACTTCATGAAGCTCAACTTACTGGCAGGGGTGTAACAACAAGTACCCAAAAATTATACTTAAGTGAAAGTATGGGTACCATCTCAAAATCTTACTCAAGTAAAAGTCAGAGTATCTGGTTAAAACACACTTGAGTAAAAGTCAAAAAGTTTCTACTTTTGAATGTACTCAAGTACTAAAAAGTAAAAGTAAAAACTTTTTTTCTGACTGTCTATTCTTCTGATAGCAGGTGTTTAATCAAAGATCCCCGCTTTCTAGTCTTGCACAAGGACCAATCAGCATGGGTATGGGTGGGTTGATTTTCCATTGATGGGGATTTAATTGGCCGTTTTAAAATAAAATGCGGCCGCAGGATTAATAACGTTAACGTTAGTTCGGCCAGAGAAACAAATACACTAATTAAAATAGTTGGACCTGCGAGATTTGTACTTTGTACTTTGTAGGTCTGCATTAAATTGTAGTTAAATCAGTCTGCAGTTTGGACTCAACACAGTGACTCAACACAGTGACTAATATGTAGAATTGTTATTTGTTTGTACATTGTCTGTACACGTCTGATGTAAATATTTAGCATGATTTGTTTTTAACCTGTTCTTAATGACCTGTATGCCATATTATGCTATGCTTTCCTTTTTAGCGGCTTTGTAACACTAGGCCCAGGGACAACGGTTGAAAATTAGCTTTGGCTAACACTGTCTCACACATTTACATTTATGTTCATTAATGTGTGCTGTCCCTGTTAAAATAAAGTGTAAACTGAAACTGAAACTCAACACAGTGACTCAACACAGTGACTCAACACATGGACTCAACACATGTTACAGCTACAGCTAGTTACAGCTGCACCTTAGACCCAGTGAGGAACACTAGAGTACAGCTGCACCTTAGACCCAGTGAGGAACACTAGAGTACAGCTGCACCTTAGACCCAGTGAGGAACACTAGAGTAGAGCTGCACCTTAGACCCAGTGAGGAACACTAGAGTAGAGCTGCACCTTAGACCCAGTGAGGAACACTAGAGTACAGCTGCACCTTAGACCCAGTGAGGAACACTAGAGTAGAGCTGCACCTTAGACCCAGTGAGGAACACTAGAGCAGGGGTTCCCAAAGTCGGGGTCGCGACCCACAGGTCACAGAACTATCTCTCTCTCTCTCTCTCTTGCTCTCACACACACACAAAGGGAGCCGCATGTGATTGGTGGAGGCGGGACCCTTACAAAAAACTGCTAATCATTGACACATGCTAGCCTGTAATAATCCCCCCCAGAAAAATCTACTTTGCATTTGATATATTACAAATATATGCCATCACACACACTGGCATTTAAAGGGTTAGAATTATAAAATGAATATGTGGTGTTATGATTAGGGATGCTCGATATTGGCTTTTTTACCGATACCGATATACCGATATTGTCCAACTCTTAATTTCCGATACCGATATCAACCGATACCGATATATGCAGGGTTTCCCCCCCCAAAAAATGGAATAATTTCAGGTAATTAACATTACATATCTCTTGTTGTGGAATTAACACAACATTATGCATACTTTTGACAATAAATAAAATCAGAATTTGTTCTTACTTGCTTGCCTGGGTAAATAAAGGTTATAGAAATGTAAAAAAAAAATATATATATTTTTTTGAAAACCGATACCGATATTTTCAGATATCACATTTTAATGCCGATATCAGCCGATAATATCGGTAGACCGATAATATCGGACATCCCTAGTTATGATCAGGGCTGAAGTTGAATAAAATATTGTATTTATCAATTATAAAAAAAACTGAAAATCCATACAAATCTGTGCTGTTGCTAATCATACATATGCTAGCCTGTTTTTTTTTAACAATAATTTGTGATCCCATCACAAACACTGGCATTTAAAGGGTACAAATAAAAAAAATCCTGCACCAGAATGCTAGAAATGAAGTATTTGTAACAAAAAAATTCCTGACCCCTGCTTAAAAAGTGGCCTGACTGGGGCTATATTTTGCACTATATTTCCTGGCCTGAATGATTTCCCCAGTCCGGCCCTGGTTAAAAGCCTCCAATGCTTATTAGTGTGTGTGCGTTTGAACGTTTGCATGTTTCAACCATACATTTCCATTTCTATAAAAAAGAAATAATAATATTAATTTTTTATTTTATTTTGACCTCCTATAATAGTGGGGGTCGCGGCTCTCTGACACCGTTTTTTTTGGGTCGCGGCCTGAAAAGTTTGGGAACCCCTGCACTAGAGTACAGCTGCACCTTAGACCCAGTGAGGAACACTAGAGTAGAGCTGCACCTTAGACCCAGTGAGGAACACTAGAGTAGAGCTGCACCTTAGACCCAGTGAGGAACACTAGAGTAGAGCTGCACCTTAGACCCAGTGAGGAACACTAGAGTAGAGCTGCACCTTAGACCCAGTGAGGAACACTAGAGTAGAGCTGCACCTTAGACCCAGTGAGGAACACTAGAGTAGAGCTGCACCTTAGACCCAGTGAGGAACACTAGAGTAGAGCTGCACCTTAGACCCAGTGAGGAACACTAGAGTAGAGCTGCACCTTAGACCCAGTGAGGAACACTAGAGTAGAGCTGCACCTTAGACCCAGTGAGGAACACTAGAGTAGAGCTGCACCTTAGACCCAGTGAGGAACACTAGAGTAGAGCTGCACCTTAGACCCAGTGAGGAACACTAGAGTAGAGCTGCAGCCCACCTTGCAGTTTGGCTTCGATTCCACGTGCGTCAAGGTCGGTGGAGAACCCTGAGGAACATAACAGGCATGGTCTGAAATACATTACAAGGACGATCACAACAGGCATGGTCTGAAATACATTACAAGGAGGATCACAACAGGCATGGTCTGAAATACATTACAAGGACGATCACAACAGGCATGGTCTGAAATACCGGTACATTACAAGGAGAGTCAGCTTAGAGTCATACCTTGAAATCTTCTCTCATGTTTCTCTTATAATAATGGGGGGGTCCTTTTAGCTGCTTCTCATTGTTAGTATTATTTGTTATATATAATATGTAATTTGGTGTATGCGTTTTACCCAAAGCACCTTCAATATCATGGGTGCTTACATTTTTAGTAGTGATGCACGATATATCGGCCGATATGGTAATTTCTTTTACACATCGGTATCGTTCCGATATCAAGATAGGGCAGATATTAAAATAAATAAATAAATTAAAAATTTGTATTCTTTATTTATTTTTATTTACATGTTTTGGTCTTAAATAGTTAAAAAAAATATCAGTAATTTCGGAAAAAATAAGTTAGAAAAGTTAAAAAAAAATTGCTCTTTATTTGATTATCATAAAAAAGTGTTTTCTATACAGAGATATCGACATCGGTAAATATCGGTATCGGCCAGAACAGAAATATTAATATCGGTTATCGGTATCATCACTAATCATCACATCGGTGCATCACACATTTGTTGTATGGCTGGCCCCAATGGGAATGGAACCCCTAACCCTGGCAGTGCGAGTGCCTTGCTCTACCCACTGAGCTACACAGAGAATGGAACCTCTACCCCTGGCAGTGCGAGTGCCTTGCTCTAGCAGAGTGGACACTGTGTTAAATGTTAACCGTAGTGTTTGGGGTTCTTCAGAGCTCGGATGTAGAGGAAGGTGGAGCGGATCCACTCCAGAGCCATGTTCACGTCACTGATGGTCTGCAGGACGATCTCAGCGTTCAGATGCTCCACCAGGTGGCTGTGTAGACTGGACACACACAGAGGCACGTCACCAGCTGTGTGTGTGTGTGTGTGTGTGTGCGCGTGTTTGATTGATTGATTGAACATTTTATTAACAGATTGCAGAATGGGTACAATACAGTACGGCTCAATACACACAATTGTTAAGGGGATGCAGACCAGAGAAAGACTTTCGTCTTGTTTCCATCAGGGTCCCCCATTTTCAATTCATCGTAACATACATGACATACAGATAGACAGTACTGTTACATCTATACATGTATGACATACCAGATTTACAAATACAGTACTGTTTTTGATACAAGAGTCTAAAAAAGAGAGTATACATTTGACGAAGAAACTGTACATTGGAGGAGGTTGGTAGGAAGGAGGTTGGTAGGAGGGGGGGGTTGGGTGGGTGGGGTGGGGGGGAAACTACATTGGAGGTGGTAGGGTGGGGGGGGGGGGGGTGGGCAGGGTGGGGGGGGGGGGGGTAACTGTACATTGGATTATCGACTAAACCTTACTTGGTCCCAAGAAGAGGGTCTTGTGTATTATTGGGTGTGTGTGCGTGTGTGTGCGTGTGTGCGTGTGTGTGCGCGTGGTATCCATCATACCTGCTCTCAATGATCTCCACCCCGTTGACGGACCTCATGTACTTGTCTTTGTGGAGAGACTTGGTCATGATCACTGCAGTGGCTGATGTGTCGAACTAGAGGAAGACATTACATGTAGAGACTCTGTCATCAAACATTGACCTCTAGAGCAGTGGTTCCCAAACTGTGGTCCGCAGGTGGTCCGTGGAAAAAAAGCGAAATAAAATCGAAAATGTATACAATATAATTTTAATTTAAAATAAAATTGTAAAACCGTTGTGTAATATAAAACATGGTATTATAGTTTGTTATTCTCTTAAATTAGGCTAATCATTATGGGTAAATAAATAGTGGCGCTTGTGCGTGACGAGAATTTTACTGACACACCTGCACCTCTGCACTTACCTGTGTAAAAGCAGTGCAGGCTCTGCAAGCAAAATCTAATCAAATCAAATCAAATCAAATCAAATCACTGCTGCATCCACAGGGAGGCTCTAGCTGCCAATAAAATGCCTGCTGATCTCTAAACAATTTTCGACGAAGCGGTAAGAACTGTCCATTTTATCAAGGTCCGTCCATTGAATTCACGGTTTGTTTGCAGCTTCATGCGATGAGATGGGCAGTGATCACCGGCAATTACTTCTCCACACCGAGGTCCGCTGGCTATCGAGAGGAAAGGTGCTTGCGCGAGTTGCGTGATGAAGTTAGAATGTTTTTACTTGACTCAAAATGTGATCTTTCACATCGTTTCTGTGATGCTCAGTGGCTTGCCAAATTGGCATACATGGCAGATATATATCTTTTTTTCCCATTTTTTCTATTTTTCTCCCATCCCAATTTCGTATTTCCAATTCCCCCCTCCCCTGTCTCGAACGCTGCTAGACTATGCCTCCCACTGGTCGGCTGCAGTGAGGACGAAGCCTTGCATCACGTGTCCCCTCCGGTACACGAGGAGGCAGCCTGTCACATCTTTTCACCTGCCAGCGCGGACTCTCATTGGCGAGGAGTAACGCGTGGGAGGCTCACGCTGCCCCCGATACTTCCTGTCTCTGCTGTGCAGGCGTCGCCCAACCGACCTGTAGGAGTCACTGTCCACAACGTCCAGATTGCCACCCATCGACTTCCACCCACTGACTCTGCCAAATGAGCCAGTATGACGGCCGGCCCAAGCCGGAGGCAACGCCGACAGCCGGATTCGAACCCGGTGTCTCTTGCGTTGGTGACAAGCGCAATGTTTGCTGCGCCACCCAGCCGCCGACATTACAGATTCTTTAAACATTATAAAATATCTTCATTAATGGAGACAGATGAAAACACGAAGCTCCTCTGTGAAAACATTAATGGAGACAGATGAATCCTCGATGAAAACCCCATCATCACAGACAGACGCTCTTATCCAGAGAACCTCAGAGCCATGAGAGCACATTCTTTAGTATGATAGATAGGGGTGGGTAACGTTCACATCTGAGAGACCGACACTACAGAGGAGAGAGAGAAGGATAAAGAGAGACTGACGCATACAGAGAGAGAGAGAGAGAGAGAGAGAGAGGAGGATAGACTGACAGAGAGGGAGATAAGAGAGACTGACACATACAGAGTGAGAGAGAGGATAGACTGACAGAGGGAGAGATAAGAGAGACTGACCTACACAGAGAGAGAGAAGGATAGACTGACAGAGAGGGAGAGATAAGAGAGAGACTGACACTACAGAGAGAGAGAAGGATAGACTGACAGAGAGGGAGAGATAAGAGAGAGACTGACACTACAGAGAGAGAGAAGGATAGACTGACAGAGGGAGAGATAAGAGAAAGACTGACCTACACAGAGAGAGAAGGATAGACTGACAGTAGGGTTGGGTACCGTTCACATTTGAACCGGTACCGGTACCTGGGAAAGGTTTTATGTGGACATAACAGGAATGGCGAGGATGCCAAGCATGTAGGGCTGTCTTAAATACTTCGAAGCTTCGTTCGATGGGCACGGGATTCTATTGGGAAAATAAAATTAGAATATAAAAAAAAGATATATATAATAATAATTTTTTTTTTTATGTTTTTACCTGCAAAATCTTGCACCTCCAATGCAACGGACGTCATAACTCCGACTCTCTTTGTTAACTACAACAAGCACATGGAGATTCCTCATTAACTCCTCTGTGTTGAATGCAACTTGCTGCTTTTATAAAGCCTCAAATGACGGCTTACAATAATAATAATAATTCATTTTATTTATATAGCGCTTCTCAATGACCCGAAGTCGCTGACAGTAGTTGGGAACAAAGTAAAAACAAAGAAACAAAAACAAAGAAACAAAAACAAAAGGAACATGAGACCATGGGGGGAACAGGGGAAGACAGCATGGGATAGCACAAAAATACGGAGCGACAGGAGACAGACATCAATCGGGTTGGAGGGGGGGGGGGGGGTTATGGGTGGGGGGGTTGAAGGCAAGGGAGAACAGGTGGGTTTTGAGGCAAGCTTTGAAGGTGGAGAGTGTAGGGGAGTCTCTGATGGACTGAGGGAGGGAGTTCCAGAGTCGGGGTGCAGTGCGAGAGAAGGCCCGATCACCAAAGTTTTTGAGTTTGGATGTCGGGACAGTGAGGGAGGCAGTGGAGGAGGACCGGAGGGAACGGGTGGGGCGGGTGGGGCGGTAGGGAAGAAGGAGATCAGTCAGGTAGGGGGGGGGGGGGGCAGGCTGTGGAGGGCTTTGAAGGTGAGGAGTAGTGTTTTAAAGTTTATGCAGTGTTTGATCGGGAGCCAGTGGAGAGAGTGGAGGACAGGAGTGATGTGTTCAAGTTCAAGTTTCAAGTTTCTTTATTACCGGTAGTTGTCATACAGAAGTACAGAATACTTTTATACAAAATGATTCTTTCTGTTACGCTCCAGAGACTGTGCTAGACAAAAATAGATAAGTATAAAATTAAATAAGTATAGCAGTATAAAATAGAAGTCACGTACGTAGACACAAGTGTTCAGTATGTACATATGTACAATGTTCAATGCAGAGTAGAAGTAACTGAGTTACCATACAATATACTATACAATATACTAATATACAATATACTATATAGTGCAAAGGAGAAATGGGATGAGGTGTTCACAGGACCGGGTGTTAGTGAGGAGGCAGGCGGCTGAGTTTTGGACCATTTGCAGTTTATGGAGGGAGCGGGAGGTGATGCCAGTGAGGAGGGAGTTGCAATAGTCCAGGCGGGAGGAGATGAAGGCGTGTATGAGGGATTCAGCAGCAGGGGGGGAGAGGCAGTGACGGATTTTAGCAATGTTGCGGAGGTGAAAGTATGATGTTTTTACAATGGAGCGGACGTGGGGGTCAAATGAGAGGGTGGGGTCGAGGAGGACACCAAGGTTTCGGACTAGGGGGTGATGGTGGAGTCATTGATGGTGAGTGTGATGGGTCCGGATCTGGTGAGGGTGGTTTTGGTGCCAATGATGAGAAGTTCCGTTTTGTCACTGTTCAATTTGAGAAAGTTGTGAGTCATCCAGGTTTGGAGTTCGGTAATGCAGGATTCGATGTGACTGAGGGGTGGGCTGTGGGGGGATTGTGTACTGATGTAGATTTGGGTGTCATCAGCGTAGCAGTGGAAGTTGAGGTGGTATTTACGGATGATGTGACCAAGGGGGAGAATGTAGCAGATGAAGAGCAGGGGGCCAAGGACTGAGCCTTGGGGGACCCCCTGTGTGACTGGGGAGGGGGAAGAGGTGTGGCCGGAGAGGGAGATGAATTGGTGTCTGTCTGTGAGGTAGGAGGAGAACCAGTCAAGTGCTGTGCCCTCAACACCCAGTTGGTGCAGCCTTTGGAGGAGGATGGAAGTGACACACTGTGTCAAAGGCTGCACTGAGATCAAGTAGGATCAGGATGTTGAGGGCACCGGAGTCAGCAGAGATGAGGAGGTCGTTGATGACTGAAGGGGTTCGTAGAGGGTGTTGGACTGGAGATGGGAGTGGAGTTTGGAGGCAGCAATGCGTTCGAGTGTTTTGGAGAAAAAAGGGAGATTGGATATGGGGCGGTAGTTGGAGAGGTTGCTTTTATTTCATAAAAGCAAAGTGTTTAGTTTGTCTAAGATTTAAAAAGGTTTAAACTTTACAGCACTGACAATTCTCTATAGTATTTTTAGTTTTACCTGTGTTTGATAAGACACCCAGTCAGCAGCAGTGTCCCGACCCATATACAAACATGTCTTAATAAAACATGCTTAATTAAGTCGAATTCTGCCTTTGTCTCTATTAACTACATATAAATATTTATATAATTGTTTGATTTATAGACGAAGGTTGCAACATAATTATGTAATGTAATGTCGTTGGCTGGGTAACGGAGAGCAGCTCCCGACTCATTATTAATTTAATTAATTAATCCAATCCACTTTATTTATAGAGCACATTTAAAAACAACAAAGTTGAACAAAGTGCTGTACAAGTCCCACAACATAAGATAAAAAAAAAAAAAATATATAATTTTTTTTTAATTATATATATATATTTTTTTTTATCTCGAAGCTTCGAATTAAAATCGAATCTCGGCCCCGAAGCTTCGACAGCCAAAAAAAGCTTAGAAGGTCAGCCCTACAAGCATGTTGGACCCGCTGCTCGCGCTGTCTGTGTCTTAACGTGTGTTGTCGGGCCTTACAAATACATATTATTTTATTTTATTTGATTTATGAAATGACAATTGCATGTCATTGAAGGTCTGCGCAGGTCTGTGTCTATAATGAAATGACAATTACATGTCATTGGAATTTGGATAATTTTCTAACTGGGCGGGTCTTAGGTACCAAAATGTGGCACAGATTGATCTAACGTGAATCGATACTCGGTAGTACCGACGTAATTCGACCGGTACCCTTAAAAGTACTGAGTTCGGTACCCAACCCTAATGATAGACGCTCTTATTCAGCGAACCTCAGAGCCATGAGAGCACATTCTTTAGTATGGATGGCCCGGTAGGAATCGAACCCCTGACCCTTTGTCAGTTTGTAACTGTAATTACGTCACAATCGTGCAATTTAAAAACAGTCTGGTTGTTTAGAACACAAGTAACATTGATCTATGTGCATCAGGGTGTCATGTCTCTTGTGCTTTGAAGTGTCATGTATGTCTCTTGTCCCTGTTTTGTCTTGAATGTGAATAAATGCAGCTGTTTGCCGTATTAAATTTCCCCTTGCGGGACTAATAATGATTTTTGAATTGAATTGAGACTCAGCCCCCCTCAGGACCACCTCATAGAGAGAGAACCTTTTACACAGAGATAGAACCTCAACTGTGTAGAGAGCTGGCTGTGTTAAAGGTTCTATCTCTGTGTAGAGAGCTGGCTGTATTAAAGGTTCTATCTCTGTGTAGAGAGCTGGCTGTATTAAAGGTTCTCTCTCTGTGTAGAGAGCTGGCTGTATTAAAGGTTCTCTCTCTGTGTAGAGAGCTGGCTGTATTAAAGGTTCTCTCTCTGTGTAGAGAGCTGGCTGTATTAAAGGTTCTCTCTCTGTAGAGAGCTGGCTGTATTAAAGGTTCTCTCTCTGTGTAGAGAGCTGGCTGTATTAAAGGTTCTCTCTCTGTGTAGAGAGCTGGCTGTATTAAAGGTTCTCTCTCTCTGTAGAGAGCTGGCTGTATTAAAGGTTCTATCTGTGTAGAGAGCTGGCTGTATTAAAGGTTCTCTCTCTGTGTACAGAGCTGGCTGTATTAAAGGTTCTATCTGTGTAGAGAGCTGGCTGTATTAAAGGTTCTCTCTCTGTGTAGAGAGCTGGCTGTATTAAAGGTTCTATCTGTGTAGAGAGCTGGCTGTATTAAAGGTTCTATCTCTGTGTAGAGAGCTGGCTGTATTAAAGGTTCTATGAATGAATGAATGAATGAATGAAAACTTTATTTAACAGATTGCAGAATGGGTACAATACAGTACGGCTCAATACACACAATTGTTAAGGGGATGCAGACCTGAGAAAGACGTTTGTCTTGTTTCCATCAGGGTCCCCCATTTTCAATTCATATAGACATTTATGACATACACAACATACATGACATTTATGGCATAGGGACATATAGGTATTTAGTACTGATACATTTGTGACATAAACGGTATTCAAATATACAGTACTGTTACCCCTAGATCCTGACAGAGTATATACATATGATGGGGAGGGGACTGTACATTAGGGGGGGGTGGGTGGGTGGAGAGAGAGATATACATACGGCGGGGAGGGAATATATACATGCGGTGGGGAGGAGACTGTCTATTAGGAGGTGGTGGGGGTTTTGGGCATTTACGGTGGCCAGTTTCGAATTGCAGCCTCCCGTAGGTGCTCTTTAAGAGCGGTTTTGAATGTGGGTAGCGATTCACATTCCTTTACAGCTTTTGGTAGGGCGTTCCACATTGATGTGGCATAATTACGAAACGTATTTAGTCCCTTGTTTGAGCCGAATCTGTTTTTTTTTTTTTTTTTAAACTTTGACCAGTCACCTGGTTCTTTTAGCGTTTATCGCTTTTTCTTCGCATTCATACTTGGTCAAGTTCGACCGACAGAAGCAGGCTGAAAGGGTTCAGATGGGGGGGAAAGACACTCTGGGAAAGGCACGGCTGCCGTCCGGGATTCGAACGCGCTCAGCCCCAGATCCGCGCGAGCGCGGTTGTCCACGGCGCTGAAATAGCACTCGCGGTACGTGGTGAGCTACTGGAGCTCCCCGAGCCGAATCTGGGTTTAACATGATTTGTTGAGCTTCCTCTGGTGTAGTGGTTGTGGTATTCACTGACCTTTGGGAAGTATTTTGACATGTACATGGGTACCTTAGTCGTATAGTGTATCTTGTAGACCAGGCCCATTGCAAGTTGCTGTACTCTAAGCCATCCTAGGTTGTCAAAGTGGGCAGGGGTGAGGTGGGTTCTGGGGATAAGGTCAAGTAGTAGTCTGACCAGTTTGTTTTGTGATGTTTGTAATTTTGTTTTAAGCGCCTTTGAGGTGCTTTGGTACCATGAGGTGCACGCATAGTCGTAGTACCCTTGAATGAGTGCTCCTGCCAGAGTCTTCAGGGTATTCTTGTTTACCAGAGAGGAGATCCGGTACAAGAATCTAGTTCGTTGGTTGACTTTTTTTATTACATTGGATGCCATTTTGTCACAGGAAAGATTTGCCTCTAGGATGGAACCCAGGTAGGTAATTTCGTCTTTCCTTGTGACAATATTGTCACCCACTGCAACTGAGAAGCCGTCGGTCTTGCTGAGTTTGTTATTTGAACCGAAGAGAATGGACTCTGTTTTGCCCATGTGTAATGATAGTTTGTTATCAGCGAGCCATATGCAGATTTTGCCTAGTTCCGAGCTGAGGGTTTTTTCAACCTGCAACTTGTTCTTGTCAGAGACCAGCAGGGCTGAGTCGTCCGCAAACAGGAACAAGTTGCAGTCACAGGCTGACGACATGTCATTTGCATAAATTAGGAAGAGTAGCGGTCCTAGTATGCTTCCTTGTGGAACACCACAGCTCACTGTGAGGGGGGGGGATAGAGTACCGTTTACCTCTACCATCTGTTCTCTCACCTCCAGGTAGGATTGCATCCAGCTCACTGATAAGCTATCAAAACCAATTGCTTTTAGCTTGTCAATCAGAATGGAGTGATTGACAGTGTCGAAGGCCTTTTGTAGGTCCAGCAATGCATGACCATGCCGCAGTATTTGCCCGCGTCCACCTCTTGTTTGATGTGGTCGTTCAAATAGAGGAGGCATGTGTCAGTGGAGTGGGACGTTCTGAAGCCAGATTGGAATTCGTAGATTAGATTTTTTTCCACCAGGTACTTTTCGACCTGTTCGAAGACTATTTTCTCCATGACTTTCGAGATGGAGGTAAGAATAGAAACAGGGCGGTAGTTGCCTGGGTCTAATTTGCTGCCCTTTTTGTGCAGAGGGGTCACTCTCGCAATTTTGAAGTCCTTGGGGACGTGTCCCTGTTTTACGTGTCCCTGTGTCCCTCTATCTCTGTGTAGAGAGCTGGCTGTGTTAAAGGTTCTCTCTCTGTGTAGAGAGCTGGCTGTGTTAAAGGTTCTCTCTCTGTGTAGAGAGCTGGCTGTATTAAAGGTTCTCTCTCTGTGTAGAGAGCTGGCTGTATTAAAGGTTCTCTCTCTGTGTAGAGAGCTGGCTGTATTAAAGGTTCTCTCTCTGTGTAGAGAGCTGGCTGTATTAAAGGTTCTCTCTCTCTGTGTAGAGAGCTGGCTGTATTAAAGGTTCTCTCTCTCTGTGTAGAGAGCTGGCTGTATTAAAGGTTCTCTCTCTGTGTAGAGAGCTGGCTGTGTTAAAGGTTCTCTCTTTGTGTAGAGAGCTGGCTGTATTAAAGGTTCTCTCTCTGTGTAGAGAGCTGGCTGTATTAAAGGTTCTCTCTCTGTGTAGAGAGCTGGCTGTGTTAAAGGTTCTCTCTCTGTGTAGAGAGCTGGCTGTATTAAAGGTTCTCTCTGTGTGTAGAGAGCTGGCTGTGTTAAAGGTTCTCTCTCTGTGTAGAGAGCTGGCTGTATTAAAGGTTCTCTCTCTGTGTAGAGAGCTGGCTGTGTTAAAGGTTCCTCTGCGTACCTGAGGTCTTCCCGCCCTGCCGATCATCTGCAGCATGTCTGCATCGCTGTACTCCTCACAGGAGCCTCCGATGTAGTGGCTGGTGGACTTTATCACCACCAGGTGGGCTGGTAGGTTCACCCCCATGGCCAGAGTACTGGTGGTGACTGAGACACACAAACAATACCATAACACTGTAACAAACACAGTAACAACACTGTAACAACACTGTAACACAGTAACAACTAGGGCTGCGACATTCATCTTTGTTTGATCAAGAGTAACCTTTTATATATATATTATTATTTAATTTTGTTTAAATGAAGATTGGTGAAAGTTAGGTTTGCACTTCAATCCCAATAGGGAAATTCATCTTGGTTTGATAATTTTTTTGTGTCAAATAAAAACAAAGGTTATTTGAATGATTTCTAGTTTTCAAGAGAAAAAAATCGATTAAAATAGTAAATCGGATTTTAAAAAGAATAATCGGAGATATAACCCAGCCCTAAAACAAAGGGTTTTAAAAGTGTTATATTTCTCTTCTCTTATAATACCAGAGAGAAGGTGAGGAGAATCGACCAGCAACAAAAGCTAAAAAAAATTATAAAGAAATTTACATTTTAAGATTAAAATCTTTTCCCTGTGGTATCGAAAATCGATACTTTTCAAGGTATCGTATCGAAGTTAGAAATTCCAGTATCGTGACAACACTACTGCAGGGGTTTGAAATGTCTGTGTGAGCTCTTACAACAATGTATTTATTTTGAGCATGTAAGTAACTCACAGAGGACGGGCAGGTCTCCCAGTGAGAACACCTCTTCCACTGTTTTCCTGTCGGCCATGTCGACTCCAGCGTGGTGGTAAGCCACGCCCAGCAGCATCAGGTCTGCAACACACACACACACACAACATCATGTCATTAACCAACGCCAACATTATGGTATACTGTTTATTTTTCTCACATTTTTATATTCAGATCTAATTCTATTGCCTATATTTATGTCTTAGTTTCTACTATTACCCTGCCCATACCTGTACCTCCCCTCCCCCATGCTGCTATGACGCCCGAATTTCCCCAAGGGCATCAATAAAGAAATGTATTATCTTATCTTACCTTATCTTAAATAAACAACAGGCCTAACTGATATAAAGTGCTTCATAGCAAATACGTCAATAAAAGCGCACACGAGGTGCGGCTGGGTAGCGCCTTTTCTATCTGCGGAAACTTAAATGGGCTAAACTCCCACACGGACTGATGGCCAACTTCTACCACTGCGCAGTAGAGAGTGTGCTCACCTACGGACTACTGGTGTGGTTCTCCAGCTGCACCAGGGCAGAGAAGGAGGCCCTCCACAGAGTGGTCAAGGCTGCGAGGAGGATCACTGGAGCTAGCCTCCCAGATACCTCCACAGGCTTCACCTACGTCGTGTGAATAACATCCTACAGGACCCGTACCACCCAGCACACCATCTTTTTCAACTGCTGCCCTCTGGTCAAAGGTACAGATCCATCCAGTCCGGTACTAGCAGACTGACCAACAGCCTCTATCCACGGGCTGTCAGGCTGCTCAACGATCATCAACTTGCCGCCCCGCACCCCCCGTCCCCAACCCTCGGTGACTCCCACTTCTACATTACAACAATAACTGTGAACCGGACTTGCATTGCTGCACTATACACTATTCCATCCATCACTGTAATATTTTTTTGCACTAGCACTATTGCACTTGGGACATTGATGTTATATTATTATTATGGAGGACATTGGGACATTGATATTATATTATTATTATTATTATTGATATTATTATTTTGCACATGCTATATTCAGTATGTTTGTATGCCAGTGGTGATGCTCTAAACTCAATTCCGTTGTACCAACAATGACAATAAAGATTCTATTCTACCACCGCAGAGACTCTGGGATCTAATCCAGCTGTCAGCTGTCAGTCGTCACTACTAACACATTTGGCAGTGTTAGCGGGTGGGAAGCCGGTGGGGTATGTGTCCTGGTAGTTGTAAACTGTGACTCCTACTGGTCGGTCAGGGCGCCTGTGCAGCAGGGAGGGGATTTGGGGGAAATAGCGTGAAACTCTGCACGCGTTACGTTCCCCCAGTGAAACTCCTTGCTGTCAGGTGAAAAGAAGCGGCTGGCGACTCCACATGTATCGGAGGAGGCATGTGGTAGTTCTACACCCTCCCCAGGCCGACAGTGGGACAATGCGCACAACGATCAGGAAGGGAATTGGCATAACGACTAAATTGGGATGTGTGAAAAATACAGAAAGCCAAAAATAAATAGAATACAATTTTATTAAAAGATTTATAATAATACAAAAATAAAAGCGCACATGGTAGAAAATACATGACTAACCTCTGAGCTTTGAATCCAGGATAGAGTTGGCATATTTCATCAATCTGCAAATAGAAAAACAGGTTTGTGCAGCAGACAAAACACAGCCAACCAGGTTAGGCTGGCAGGGACATGGAAGGAGTAAGTATAGACAGTGTGTGCTAGAATTTTTTAGCAGGGGGAGCTGGGATCATGTCAGTGCTTCAGATGATTTGATTTGAAATCTTTATTTCGAACATGTAAATAAAACTAAATAAAACAAAAACAAATCATTAATCTCTAGCAATGAAAAAAAGAATAAAAAAAGGACATAACTCAATTTACATACAAGGAGTAGGAAGAAGTTAGTATAAAGTTATTTAATCCTACTCCTTTTCCACTACTCAAAATGAATGTAATTCCTTACTGATTTAAATCCTTAAAAAACAAATATATATATATATATAAATATATGTAAAACATGAAAAAAGATGTAAAACATGAATAAAATAAAATAAAATGTAAACACCCGTGAATGTCAAATCCCTTCCTCATCCCTGTACCTCGTGAAAATTCTTTATAACTCAGTTTGAATTGTCTTATGTTTGGACATTGCTTTAGCACAATACTCAAGACTGTTCCACAGTTTCACTCCACATATTGAAAGGCAATGACTTTTCCTGGTAATACGTACACTAAGATTTTTTTTATTGAGTTCTCCCCTCAGATTATAAGAAGCAATGAAGCAAAAGGTAATGTACTTCCAGTAACATTAAAAAAAACTGTTCTTTGATAGAGAGGGGGGCCTCTCTATCAAAGAACAGTTTTTGAATGTTTCCTGGAAGTATATTACCTTTTGATTCATACATTATTTGTGCTGTTTTGAATTCCACAAGATCAGTTAACTTTAATGTTTTTGACTTTAAAAATAATATGTTTGTGTTGATCACGATATCCTGCATTGTGAACTATCCTTATAGCTCTTTTTTGGAGTATAAAAAGTGGTTAATGTAGAATTATAAGTGTTTCCCCAGACTTCAGCACAGTAATTTAAATATGATAAAACTAGTGAACAGTAGAGTGTAGAGTGATTTTTTATCCAGAATGTGCTTTACTTTACTCATGACTGAAATGTTTCTTGACAGTTTAGTTTGGACATGTGAGGTTTCCAGCCGATTTTATGGTCTATTATTACACCAAGAAATGTATTCTCATAAACTCTTATAATAATAATAATCACATCATTTATTTTAACTTGTACTTGAGTATTTAATCTACAGTTTCCAGATAACATAATTTTAGTTTTGCAAAAAATTTATGATAATTTGTTACTATCAAACCATCTTTTTAATTTCTTCATTTCAGATGTAATGACCTCCTAAAAGCTGCTGAATATTCTCACCAGAACAAAATAGATTAGTGTCATCCGCAAATAAGATGCATTTAAATATATTACCGGTAGATACTTTACATAATATTAAACATTTTGGATCCAACACTGACCCCTGGGGGACATTCAGA
This sequence comes from Notolepis coatsorum, assembly GCF_963971535.1. Lineage (NCBI taxonomy): Eukaryota > Metazoa > Chordata > Actinopteri > Aulopiformes > Paralepididae > Notolepis > Notolepis coatsorum. Next base: position 17,825,206 of record NC_140168.1, on the reverse strand, counting down.
TGTATGATCTCTCCCTGTCACAAATTGATGCCCGTTATTCAGATAGCTTCTCACCCAATCCAATACTACCCCCCTGATCACATACCGTTCCATTTTCCTGATTAATACAGTATATCATGCATCTTCAGATGCATTCATGATGCATCTCAATTTCTGACAAGTAAAATAGTTTAACACTTTGATCGCCATGGTTAAATTCATAATTTACCATCCCTCGCCAGCTCTATTTGTCTATGGAGAAGTTCCCCTTCTTTGCAGGGCTATAACTTTTTAAATTGTATTGCTAAATTGACATTATTATGGCCCATTCAATGTCCTATATCTATTGTTCAGGGTGTAGCAACGTTATACTTTTTCATTCACATATTCATACTAAAATACGGTCTAAAGTATAAGTATGTTTTTATCGTTTTCTGCAGCTTTCTCCAGAACTTGATTTATAGCCCCAAATGCATTATATTGATGATCAAATACAGTTTGGTAGGAATCTGTGCGAGATTTGCACCGATCGGTGTTCACTGTGTCAAGATGGAGTCCTGCTAATGATAGCGAGTGCCCGGACGAAATATGGGTGAGCACCACTTCATCCACATGACTTCCTGTTGGGCGATCTGCCGATCAGCCACCAGATGGCACTCTTGAACCGTTAGAGAGTTGAGTGGAGCTCAGCAGTATATCTCAGGTCCCCGTGGGAGAAATATGATTTCGATCACAGATTTTTGAAATATTGATATCAAAGACGTGTTACGGCGTCTTCGGCAGAATGAGCATGGCGGGCAATGACGAGTTTCGGCGTTTCCGGCGATTAAAGTGTTAACAGTGTTAGTGTTTTACAGTGTGTTTACAGTGAGTGTTGACAGTGTGTGTTGACAGTGAGTGTTGCCAGTGAGTGTTGACAGTGTGTGTTGACAGTGTGTGTTGACAGTGAGTGTTGACAGTGAGTGTTGACAGTGAGTGTTGGACAGTGTGTGTTGACAGTGTGTGTTTACAGTGAGTGTTTACAGTGAGTGTTTACAGGGTGTGTTGACAGTGAGTGTTGGACAGTGTGTGTTGACAGTGTGTGTTTACAGTGAGTGTTTACAGTGAGTGTTTACAGTGTGTGTTGACAGTGTGTGTTGACAGTGAGTGTTTACAGTGAGTGTTTACAGGGTGTGTTGACAGTGAGTGTTGGACAGTGTGTGTTGACAGCGTGTGTTTAGAGTGTGTGTTTACAGTGTGTGTTGACAGTGTGTGTTGACAGTGAGTGTTGACAGTGTGTGTTGACAGGGTGGATGCAGCATACCGTTGTTTATGCTCAACACTCATGATGAACCTGGCATCCTTGGCCAGAACAGCAGCTGACTGCTGCACTCCCTTCCTGGTGGAGCAGAACTAGACATACAACTAACCTGTTAGTACTGCTTAGTGCGTATCATCATGAACACAAACATAGGTACATCAAGTACACAAACACCTGAAGTTACTCGACTTCCACAGACAGACAGACAGACAGACAGACAGCTTAAAAAAGTAGATTTCATATGAAGCTCTGTAGTTTCATATGGTGTGCTAGCTTAAAGATATGCCTGCTAATAAACCAGCAGGATATCTCTACCACCACCCACCACTAGTGCCAGTAGGAGACAGCTAATAAACCAGCAGGATATCTCGACCACCACCCACCACTAGTGTTGGCTTCTGGTTGGAGTAGGTCTGTATGACATTAGCCATCTTGTAGTTGAGTGACAGGTCGAACTTGAAGTCTGTCTGGTTGGGGCTGCAGGGGAATCCCAGCACCACCTTCCTGAGCTGCACTGGCCTGTGGCTCTCATCCACCTCCAGACAGGCGGCTGGCCCGCCCTCATCACACAACCAGTCTGCTACCTGGGGGGGAGGGGGGGGAGAGAGAGATAATACACAACCACTAACCAACTGTAACCTTACCAGTACTTTAGGGTGCCACTCCCCCTAGCTACTTTAGGGTGCCACTCCCCCTAGCTACTTTAGGCTGCCACTCCCCCTAGCTACTTTAGGCTGCCACTCCCCCTAGCTACTTTAGGCTGCCACTCCCCCTAGCTACTTTAGGCTGCCACTCCCCCTAGCTACTTTAGGCTGCCACTCCCCCTAGCTACTTTAGGCTGCCACTCCCCCTAGCTACTTTAGGCTGCCACTCCCCCTAGCTACTTTAGGCTGCCACGCCCCCTAGCTACTTTAGGCTGCCACTCCCTCTAGCTACTTTAGGGTGCCACTCCCCCTAGCTACTTTAGGCTGCCACTCCCCCTAGCTACTTTAGGCTGCCACTCCCCCTAGCTACTTTAGGGTGCCACTCCCCCTAGCTACTTTAGGGTGCCACTCCCCCTAGCTACTTTAGGGTGCCACTCCCCCTAGCTACTTTAGGGTGCCACTCCCCCTAGCTACTTTAGGGTGCCACGCCCCCTAGCTACTTTAGGCTGCCACTCCCCCTAGCTACTTTAGGGTGCCACTCCCCCTAGCTACTTTAGGGTGCCACTCCCCCTAGCTACTTTAGGCTGCCACGCCCCCTAGCTACTTTAGGGTGCCACTCCCCCTAGCTACTTTAGGCTGCCACGCCCCCTAGCTACTTTAGGCTGCCACTCCCCCTAGCTACTTTAGGCTGCCACGCCCCCTAGCTACTTTAGGCTGCCACTCCCCCTAGCTACTTTAGGGAGGCCACTCCCCCTAGCTACTTTAGGGTGCCACTCCCCCTAGCTACTTTAGGGTGCCACGCCCCCTAGCTACTTTAGGGTGCCACTCCCCCTAGCTACTTTAGGGTGCCACTCCCCCTAGCTACTTTAGGCTGCCACTCCCCCTAGCTACTTTAGGGTGCCACTCCCCCTAGCTACTTTAGGGTGCCACTCCCCCTAGCTACTTTAGGGTGCCACTCCCCCTAGCTACTTTAGGCTGCCACTCCCCCTAGCTACTTTAGGCTGCCACTCCCCCTAGCTACTTTAGGGTGCCACTCCCCCTAGCTACTTTAGGGTGCCACTCCCCCTAGCTACTTTAGGCTGCCACGCCCCCTAGCTACTTTAGGCTGCCACTCCCCCTAGCTACTTTAGGGTGCCACTCCCCCTAGCTACTTTAGGGTGCCACTCCCCCTAGCTACTTTAGGGTGCCACTCCCCCTAGCTACTTTAGGGTGCCACTCCCCCTAGCTACTTACGTCAGAGATGTTGGGGATGGTGGCTGACACAGCCACAAACCTCATGGATCCATGCTGTGGGTTCTCTGCTGTCCTGGAGGCCTGCACCGCCTTCATCCTGCTCACCACCACCTCCAGGGTGGCTCCACGGCTCAGATCCTTCACCACGTGGACCTGGAGACACAGAGAGAAGGACCTATCAAGAAGCTTGGAACCCCCATGTACTGTAATGCATTGTCAGAACTCCACTGACGATAAACCTAGACGATTACGTCTGGGGTTAATGGACAAGAATGATTAGGATTTGAGAGATCTACCTTCCTACTATTTATTAAAAAAACACAGATAATACAGCTGCTACTATATATATACTGTAACCACTATCTATCCTCATCGATGAGGGAGATATATATATTAAAAACCATTATCTGACCTCATCGATGAGGAAGAGATATATATTAAAACCATTATCTGACCTCATCGATGAGGAAGAGATACTGTATATATCATAATCTGACCTCATCGATAAGGAAGAGATATACTGTATATATTATAACTATTATCTGACCTCATCGATGAAGAATAGATATATATATATTAAAACCCTTATCTGACCTCACCAATGAGGACGATATACTGTATATACGTATTATAATCATTATCTGACCTCATCGATGAGGAAGAGATATATATTATAACTATTATCTGCCTCATCAATGAGGAAGAGATATACTGTATATATTATAATCATTATCTGACCTCATCGATGAGGAAGAGATACTGTATATATCATAATCATAATCTGACCTCATCGATGAGGAAGAGATATACTGTATATTATAATCATTATCTGACCTCATCGATGAGGAAGAGGCTTACTTCATATATTATAATCATTATCTGACCTCATCGATGAGGAAGATGCTTACTTCATATATTATAATCATTATCTGACCTCATCGATGAGAAAGAGATACTGTATATATCATAATCATAATCTGACCTCAGGGCGGCTACGTGGCGTAGTGGGCAAGGCGCTCGCCACGAAATGCTGGAAACGCTGGGCTCGTCAGTTCGAGCCCAGCGCTCCACATTTGCTTTCAGTTTAGCTGGTCGTCCGTACTAATACACATTGGCCGTATTAGGGGATGGGAAACTGATGTGTGGGGATTGGCGTTGTGGACAGCGACTCCTACAGGTCGGTTGGTGCGCCTGCGCAGTAGAATCAGGAAGTGTCGGGGGCAGCGTGAGCCTCCCACGCGTTACTCCTCGCCACTGAGAGATCGAGCTGCGCAGGTGAAAAGATGCGACTGCTGTTACCTCAAGTACCGGAGGGGACTTGTGCTATGTATGACTTAGTCCACATTGCAGCCGGCTTGTGGGAGGCAAGAAACAGCGTCCGTGACAGAGGAGGGTTGAATTGGATGATACGAAATTGGGATGGGAGAAAATATAGAAAATGGGAGAAAAAGTGGATACAAAAAAAATCATAATCTGACCTCATCGATGAGGAAGAGATATACTGTATATTATAATCATTATCTGACTTCATCGATGAGGAAGATGCTTACTTCATATATTATAAACATTATCTGACCTCATCGATGAGGAAGAGGCTTACTTCATATATTATAATCATTATCTGACCTCATCGATGAGGAAGAGGCTTACTGTTTATATTATAATCATTATCTGACCTCATCGATGAGGAAGAGGCTTACTGTTTATATTATAATCATTATCTGACCTCATCGATGAGGAAGAGGCTTACTGTTTATATTATAATCATTATCTGACCTCATCGATGAGGAAGATGCTTACTGTTTATATTATAATCATTATCTGACCTCATCGATGAGGAAGAGGCTTACTTTATATATTATAATCATTATCTGACCTCATCGATGAGGAAGATGCTTACTGTTTATATTATAATCATTATCTGACCTCATCGATGAGGAAGATGCTTACTGTTTATATTATAATCATTATCTGACCTCATCGATGAGGAAGATGCTTACTGTTTATATTATAATCATTATCTGACCTCATCGATGAGGAAGAGGCTTACTTTATATATTATAATCATTATCTGACCTCATCGATGAGGAAGAGGCGGACCAGTTGCAGAAGACTGTTATCCTTCCACCTCCTTGTCATACTGTCCCACTTCTCCTGTCAGGAAAACAACACAAAAGATGTCAAAAACATATGATATCGAAAAACTGTTCAAATTCGTAAAACCTGGTTTTATCCCACATGCCATTGCTCTGATGAATTCTTAGATTTTCATTTTAACCATGGTTTGGTACCTAAAGCTATGTCTTTGTTTCTGTTGTTGTTGTTTTTCTGTTGTCTATGTATTGGGCTGTTTTAGACCTTGTCTTTTGTGCCTGTATGGTGTTTGTATTGTGTTGTCTTGTTGATTGCAACCATGATGAAGCCAAAGACCCATTTCCACGAAAGTGGACAAATAAAAATATCTGTAATTGCATTATAGGTTTCGGATATTCTTCCTGCTGTAGTAGTTCAATGAATGTGGTGGAAACAGTGATATAGCTACAGTGATATATCTACAGTGGTATATCTACAGTGGTATAGCTACGGTGATATATCTACAGTGGAATAGCTACAGTGATATAGCTACAGTGATATAGCTACAGTGGTATAGCCAGTGTTTCCCCTGGAAAAAAATTCAGCAGCATGCCCCTGGTGTAACAGAGGCAACTCGCCCCTGCCACGAATTCGACCATGCCTTGAGTGGGAGTCGAACCCCAGGCGTCCGCACTGCGGGCGACATCACAAACCGTTGCGCCAAGAAAGGAATTCCCTCCTAAGCGCTTGGTTTGGATGCCTCTGGGGAGTGAGTTTTACACCCGTTACACTGGCATGCCCCCCCGGAACCTTTTTAATTCTATCGATTCTATTAACGCCACTATTTTTTTTAGCTCACGATTAACTTTTTAGACTTTTTCTTTTTTACTAGACTTCACTCAGGTGTATTATTGATACTCTCATTGATACTATGTTTGTTTCTGAAAGTGTGTGTGTGTGTGCGTGTGTGTGTGCGTGCGTGCGTGCGTGTGTGAGATAGAGAGAGAGGGGGGGGGGGTGAGAGATGAGGAAGGGGCAAGAGAGAAAGAGAGCTGGGAGAGTGTGTGTGAGAGAGAGATAGGGGGGGGTGTGATTACTCAGCCCTTGTGTGGGTGAATGTAACAAGTTCCTAACGTTTTCTTTCCCCTATTATTTCATGCACACTTTATTCATGGTTTTAAATTATTATTAAGTTATTTTGTGCATCACTCTGTTTTGAATTTGATGCAAATTTGCAATGCATGAGGGTCATCCTTTTGTGTTAAATGGCTGCATAAAGCAAGCATTTGTTGACTCTCATGTTGATAAGAGAGTATTAAAACTTGGAACTTGAAAAAGATCAGTTTAAGGTAGATAAAAAAATAAATGTGATTAATTTGCGATTAATCGCGAGTTAACTATGGACAATCATGCGATTAATCAGATTAAATATTTTAATCGATTGACAGCACTAAGTATTATACTATTATAGTATATGACTCGTCATACAAATTTAAATAAAACATTTATCATAAATGATGCATCCGCTTGGCGCTCCATCAAGACGTCACCATCACTTTCGTACCAACCGTGCCCTTATTGGATTATTTATGTTGACGAAACTGACGAGTTATATTCATTAAAGAAAGTTGATTTAATAATAAAAAAGACTGGACTGAAAAATAATATATATATTTTTTTATGATTACGTCATAAAATATGACGACAGACATTCGAAGCTTCATTCGAAAACTTCAAAGAAATTACATTCAGTACAGCCCTATATAGTACAGTGATACAGTATATTCAGTCACTCACAGGCGTGGTCATGATGATGTGGGCATCCTGAAGCTCAAAGAAGTCATCAATCTCTGTGTCTCCTGTCAGCTCCTTACAGATCAGTCCCAGGGGACCAAACTTCTGCTTCCAGTTCTCATACTGCTGGCTGCACAGAGCTTTGATGGGGGCCACTGGACACAAGCACAGGCAACGTAAGAGATGGATTTAGCCACTGGACACAAGCACAGGCAGCGTAACTATTGTTATAATCAAATGTTTGTTTAGATGTTTTATGATTCCAGGTAACATCTCATAAGGGATAACAGATGGGAACTAGCCTTGTCTATAATCTGGCTTGTTTACAAGCTTTTTTTGTAATGCATTGTTGTAATGCATTTGTTCATCAAATTGCAAATCTTCACAAATAAACATATAAAATCAAATCAAATCAGCAGCTGCAAGCTGTAGAGTGTGAATAAGAAACATGCAGTGTGATGAAGGTACTGTAGCCTACTAGCTAGTGAGAGGTGTTAGCTTGCTGCTAGTGGTACTCATTGGCTGAAAGAGGAATGCTAGTAGATAACGTAGCAGCAGAAACTATACTGACTATAGACTGGTAGATAATGTAGCAGCAGAACTATACTGACTATAGACTGGTAGATAATGTAGCAGCAGAACTATACTGACTATAGACTGGTAGATAATGTAGCAGCAGAACTATACTGACTATAGACTGGTAGATAATGTAGCAGCAGAACTATACTGACTATAGACTGGTAGATAATGTAGCAGCAGAACTATACTGACTATAGACTGGTAGATAATGTAGCAGCAGAACTATACTGACTATAGACTGGTAGATAATGTAGCAGCAGAACTATACTGACTATAGACTGGTAGATAATGTAGCAGCAGAACTATACTGACTATAGACTAGTAGATAATGTAGCAGCAGAACTATACTGACTATAGACTGGTAGATAATGTAGCAGCAGAACTATACTGACTATAGACTGGTAGATAATGTAGCAGCAGAACTATACTGACTATAGACTGGTAGATAATGTAGCAGAACTATACTGACTACAGACTAGTAGATAATGTAGCAGCAGAACTATACTGACTATAGACTAGTAGATAATGTAGCAGCAGAACTATACTGACTATAGACTAGTAGATAATGTAGCAGCAGAACTATACTGACTATAGATGGCCTTGACGTCTCCCCAGGGCTGTGCGGTCTCCATCAGCAGACGGATGATGGCCAGTTCAAACAGAACCGTCTTACCAGAGCCAGTAGGGGCACAGGCCACAAAGTTCCTCCCTGTATACAGGACCTGCAAACACACACACACACAAATATTCATTCACCTATTGTACTCATATTTATTTCTATGTTTCCTCCTCCTTGACGACCGGCTGAACCTCTCTGCTCACATCGCCGCAACAACCAGAACCTGCAGATTCCTCCTGAGCGACGTCAGAAGAAGAAGCCACTCGTCTCCTTCGGCCGCATTCCTTAGTAGATAAACTGTGGAACTGTATATAGTCATCTTATTTTAGTCATCTTATTTTATTCTATGCTAAATGTATTGTATTGCACTGCACACTTTTTAAGAACTGTATATAGTCATCTTTATTTTAGTCATCTTATTTTATTCCATGCTAAAATTATTGTATTTTTATTATTGGAAGCTGCTATAGTCGAGGGACCACAATAAATAGATGTTCACTCTTCTTGCTGTAAAGTACTGAAATAAGTGACAATAAGGAACCTGAATCTGAATAAAACTACGTTCTACGGCAAGGCCGAGCGTACAGAGAGACAGCCGTTGCTAGGCGACGAGACAGCCGTTGCTAGGTAACGAGACAGAGTTAGATTCAAGAGAAACATCACAAGAATGAGAGGAGAGAGCGAGAGAGAGAGAGAGAGAGAGAGAGAGAGAGAGAGAGAGAGAGAGAGAGAGAGAGAGAGAGAGAGAGAGAGAGAGAGAGAGAGAGAGAGAGAGAGAGAGAGAGAGAGAGAGAGAGATCGAGATCGAGATCGAGATCGAGAGCGAGAGAGAGAGAGAGAGAGAGAGAGAGAGACAGACTTTGGTGTTGGTTCTTCCGGTAGGAGGCCAGTCGAGTCTGAACATCGAAGACGGAGCACATGGTGGTAAAGCGACAGCTGCCAGTCAGTCAGTCCGTGGGCGGACAGAATTCCACTGAACGAATGCCTCAACAATACTAAATAAACACAACGCAGATACTTCACGGAAGACCAGATGAAGGCTGATAACAATCAACGAGAAGGCTGAAAACACTGAACTCTATCAATGGTCTCTAACTACACACCCTCAAGACCCATCCGCTCTACATCTTCTGGCCGCCTCAGACCCACTCCTATCCGAGCTCAGGGAGGGTCAACAAAGAGAAGCCACCTTTTCTCGGTCCTCGCCCCACAATGGTGGAACAAACTTCCCACCACAGTTGGGACAGCCGAAACCTGGTCAATCTTTTGCCGTTGACTAAAAACACACTTCTTCAATCGATTTTAAGTTTAAATAAAGGGTTGAAATTAAATATGCTCTTCTATTCCATAATTTTGTTGTATTCTACTCACATCATCCAGGGCCTTGGACTGCACATAGTTGAAAAAGGGGAACTCCTTGAAGACGGATCTGAATTTGGCAGCTGGTTAGTTTGATCAAGGATCTACAGTAAAGGTGCATTCCACGCATTCTAACATAAGACACATCTACAGTAAAGGTGCATTCCACGCATTCTAACATAAGACACATCTACAGTAAAGGTGCATTCCACACATTCTGACATAAGACACATCTACAGTAAAGGTGCATTCCACACATTCTGACACAAGCCAAACATTTTGTCTTCAATGTTGCTCAAGAAAAAGGATACGGACCTCAGACACTGGCCGTAGTACACCAGACCCAGAGGAACCTAAACACACACACACATACAGTACACATTAGGGTTTGGTACCGTTCACATTTGAACCGGTACCGGTACCTGTGAATCGATACCGGTACCCAACGGTGCCTTTTTTCTGTACTTTAGTCTCTAAAAATGTAATCTACCTACCTCAGTTGTAAAAAATGTGTCCAAACTTTTAATTATTTATTATCATTATTATTTATTTAGAACAATTTGTTAAAATATATACGTATATATTAGGGATGGGCGTGAGTAATCGATTAATCGAATCGATTACTCGTAGCTATGAGAAAAATCTGTGGGGAAAAAAATCGAAATTATAAATAAATTTTTATGAAATTTTACATATCTTTTCACATGTATGTGTAAGATTATAACTGTTTGTTGGTTTCCTTAAACATATATACGTGAATGAACAAAATTCTAAATTTTTTAAAATATTTTAATATTTTTTATTTTATTAAATTTTGTTTACGTTTTTTTTTCCCTTTTCGAGTAATACACGATCAATCGAGTATAGCATGCGATCAATCGATCTGGATTTTTCTTTAAAATGCCCATCCCTAGTATATATATATATATATATATATATACACACACACACATATCTTTAAATTAAAAATTATGTTTTACAAAATAACAAGTATAAAACGATTAAACAAACCACTCTAGCAGCAATGAACTATTCTGCGGAACTAAAAGGTACACATCTATATATTTAAATAAATATACCTGAAGATGCTGAACAACTGCTTTGTTGTTGTTGAATCAAGTCAAATCCTAGGTAAGCGTGTATTGTGCGGCACACTCCATAGGTTTCGCTTCACGGTAAACTAAACGTTGACGTCATTGGACTTAAAAAAAAGATATATATATATATATATATATATATATATATATATATATATATATATATATATATATATTTTTTTTGGTTTTTAGCTAAATATGAGCTTATAAAAATATCTGCGCATTGCATCAGAAACCGGATGATTTGACGCCTTCATGAAATCGCTGTAGTCCTAAGAAAGAGGAGATCCAGGGCTTTCGATGGACGTCAGAATTTCATAAAACTACATCTACCCAGCTCACACCAGCCGCAGACAAAGCTGCAGCCGCTTGACGTGAAAAAAAGTATTGACATTATAAAAAAGTAACTGAACTTACAGTAGATTTCATTCACAGTATTTGCTTCCCTGTAACAGGCACCTGGTGGTACTAAATCCAGATTTAACTCTGCCATTGGAAAGAAGAGATTTGGGCCAATCCATAGATGTATGCCTTGGCCATAATAAGGTAATTTAATATATATTCTATATTCATATTTGAAATTGCATGTGTCCGGATGGCAAAATTCAGTACTGTATCTAAAAAAAATTACTGTAAATCATCTGCCCTTTATTCTTTTCGTTTTTAGATTTGTTGTACAATTGATCTCAAGAAGATGCTGAATGAGCTCAGTGGCATTTATTCACTTTTGGTCAATGTTAGCATGGTGTTATTCACCGTCAAAGATGGAAAAAGACGAATAATAATAATAATAATAATTGATATTCTCCTTTGGTTCATTACAATTTACTCAAGCCTAGTAACAGACACAATATTTTTGACACTGGGAATACATTCCCTGGGGTCCATAGATGTCCCTAAATACCAAGCTAACACGCAAATAACCTTGTAGAAGCGGAGCAATCTTCCATTTACTTGGGTATGTATTTTTAGGCAAATTTTCTGAAAATATGGCTAGGGCTTAAGACAGGGTCGGTAATTAAGCTTGACCTCAGGCCAATTTTTTCTCAAGCCATTGTATGGCGGGCCAGAACCAAAAACAATGGCTAATTTAATATATTGATAGTGAAAGAAATGTAACTCTGACAGACCACCTTATAACTAAGACACACATTTGTGGCATTTAATTATAAAACCAGAGACAAGCACCTCTCTCTATCGATCTATCCTACATTATGCACAACCAATGTGTCTATCTGACGGCCCATTCTGTGGAGCGCACTGAACTATTGAGAAACGATAGTAATTTTCCATTTTCCATTGGTTCTCCCAGTACACATGACCATTTCTAGCATTTCCATTGGCTATAGTGACAGACATAGATATATGATAAATAGATAGATACAGCGGATTAGATGCAGTCCAGAGAAAACAACCAATCTAGATATTTCAAGATTCTATGCTTTACATCCGCGCAATCTCGGAGAGATGCCCTAAATTTTTTGATGACAATCGATTCCGATACAATAAAGCGAGTCTTTATCACAAACAGATCCAAATATCTATTTAATGTATTACAAAACATGTCTAGTGTAGCGCCCGGCTTCAGAGGGTTAAAAGACTAATTGTATTTTCTATTTAGTTAATAAATGTCTTGTTGTAATTCCTTATATACCTAATGTAGCGTGTCTTGTTGAAGCAGATTCAGCTTTTTTGCTCCGATTTGACTTCAGTTTAATTGCATTGTTACTGTTCACATGTGTGGTGCCGTCACAGTCATATATAAGTAAAGATAAAGTTTGAATGACTTACTGAACTGGTGTTTTAATTTCATACCACACTGCTTGTTTGTTATTTCAGCACCAGCAGTAATTGCGCCTTAACACATTGGTCGCCAAAATCGCTGTTCAGCGCTATTGCCCGCCATGTGTTGTCTGCCAAGATCGCTGTACAGCGTTTTTTAGATCAATATTACATTTTTTTGCCATGGCATTCATAATTCATCCACCCACCCCCGGTGCTGCAGCTGGACCCTAGATGTGACTGCAACGACGGCTCAATACCGCCGCCGTTGCAGGATGGTCGGGCGAGTTACACTTGCAAAACAGGAAATGCCATCGGTGCATCGAGGAAAGTCCTCCGGCAGTTACATCTCGCTACGGGACTCCCGACAGACACTATGTACATTTGAATTTTTTAATATAGCGTGTATGGGAAAGAAACAGCAATCGATAATCTATATATGCGTTTGGGCCTATAACTAGCGTTTTTGGAATTACAGCAGAAAAGATTAAAAACATACTTATATGCTAGAAGGTATTAACACAACAATGTATGAATGAAAAGGTATAACGTTCCCACATCCTGAACGATAGATAATCGATGTTGAATGGGCCATAGTAATGTCAATATAGCAATACATTTTAAAAAGTTATAGCCCTGCAAAGAAGGTAAACATCTCCATAGGCTTACAGCGGTGGCAGAGAGGGGTATGAGATGGGCATACTGCCCGGCGGGCAATGTGTTAAGAAAAAAACCTGAACATTTTCGAACCGATCTTTTTCTTTTTTTAAATAAACGTCTTTTCCGGTGTTTTAGACTTTGCTCTTTTATTATGAAACCCCCCGACCTGGAAGTATTGTTGTTAGTGATGCACGATATATCAGCCGCCGATATAATATCGGCCGATATGGCCGTTTTTTTACACATCGTTATCGGTCCGATATCAAGATAGGGCCGATATGGGCTGATATTTATTAAAAAAAATAAAAATAAAAAATAAATCTTTTTACATGTTTTGGCCTTAAAAGTTTCAAAATATCAGTCATTTCTGAAAATAAGTTACAAAAGTAAAATAATTATGCCTTTTGGAAAATAGCTCTTTATTTGATTATCATAAAAAAGTGTTTTCTATACAGAGATATCGACATCGGTAAATATCGGTATCGGCCAGAACAGCAATATTAACACTTTGGATGCCACGGACGACATAACATGTGTTATCAGCCCGCCCCCTGAATGCCCAGCACGACAATTATCGTTTTATTTTTTTACTAGCGATCTGAATTCATATTTCATCAACCGAATCTACCGTTGGGAAACCAGCCCCATCAGGAGCTCAGATGTGAAAAAAGCGCCCCCTATCGTCTCCCAGATGGTAATGCACCCTTTTGGAATGGACTCAATGAAAATGGATGAGAAAAAAAAAGTCCGGATCCACATTTTACTTCTCACGCATGTACCCCGAGCCGATCGGATTCATTGTGGAGCATCAGAACAGCGTGGAATGTGTTTACAGTATGTAGCATTGGATCAATAAAAGGATCGATTTTTGGAATGGCGATCAGGAATTGGAATAATCTTTTTGGATACCATCTGATCTCAGGTAAGGATTCTATTTTACCAGTCTTAGGATAATCAGACCCGTTTTCACGGAGATATAAGCTTTTCCCCTATATGTGATATGGCTGTTTGGCTGTGCGAGCGATCAGGAAATATATCAGATATCAGAGCGCCTATATAGCGTGCATACGTACACATATACTATCGATAATCTAGCGTTTATTTGAAAATGATTCATAAATAGGCAGAAAAATTTGTGTTTTTTGTGTATTCTAGAATATTCCGTTTATTATGGAATATTTTTATTTTCCTTGAAAACGAGGGCTTTTCAAGATGCTATAAAACGGAAATGAACCGATAAAAAAACAATCCGCTTAGACAAGGTTGACTGGAAAATGAGTCATTGATAAGCGACGGGCAGATTAGACACATATCCATAATTTAAAACATAGATTAGGAGATATTAACGCTAACATTGAAGTGGATGGTGGGCATTCAAGCGCTAAATCGTGCGCCCCCTGCTGGGCACTGAAAGTGTTAATATCGGTTATCGTATCGGCCACAATTTTCACATCGGTGCATCACTAATTGTTGTTATTATATATTATATAATAATATGTTATATTGAATAGCATCAACGCTAGCTGGCTACAATGAATTCTCACAAGCTGGTTCGAGTTTTCCCATAGCCGCGAGTATTCTCATAGCCGCGATTACTCACGCCCATCCCTACTACATGTCACTACACTAAGCCGTTGGGTAAAGCTCTGCCCCCTGGTGGGGACTATGTGTTGTTACACTGAGACGTTGGGTAGAGCTCTGCCCCCTGGTGGGGACTACGTGTCAATACACTGACTCACCTTGGCTCAGCTGCTCCAGCTACACTCAGTTATATCAACGTATATGTACGTGTCTGTAGAACCTGATAAACTGCTGAACCTGATACAGCGTGAGCAGGTATCTGTTGCACTATGTTTCTATGTTCGCTCAACAAATGATTACCATCACGACTACAGATAAATAATAAATCTATTAGAATGAAAAACAGAAACAAGCAAAGTGAAAACCTTGTAGGCTGAGCAGCGCTATGCCGTCCTCCTGCGAGCATCTCACACCAGAGAGAGGGAATGGAGGGGGGCCGCGGGGGAAAGAAGCAGGGGCTGACGGACCGGTTGTCGCCACCGGAGACCGAGAGAGAGGAGGAGGAGACCCTGTCGCCATGGAAACCGGACAGGGGAAAGTTTGAGGTCTGGATGTCATCCGACCACCGAGGTCGATTGGGTTTGATGACTCGTCGACTCTGCCATTCAACACCTGACCACCAGGGGGCCTGAACAAACTGGAAGATGAGAGAGAGCAGAGAGAGAGAGAGAGAGAGAGAGAGAGAGAGAGAGAGAGAGAGAGAGAGAGAGAGAGAGAGAGAGAGGGAGAGAGAGAGAAGACAGTGAGAGAGAGAGAGAGAGAGAGAGAGAGAGAGAGAGAGAGAGAGAGAGAGAGAGAGAGAGAGAGAGAGGGAAGGAGGGATGGGGAGAGAGAAATTTTTTTTTATCTACTTTTTCTGTATTTTTCTCCCATCCCAATTTAGTCGTTATGCCAATTCCCTTCCCTCCCTTCCTGGTCATTGCGCGCATTTGCCCCCCACTTGCCGGTCTAGGGAGGGTTGATAGATACCATCACATGTCCCCTCCGATACATGTGGAGTCAGCCAGCCACTTCTTTTCACCTGACAGCGAGGACTCTCACTGGGGGAGCGTAACGCGTGGGAGGCTCACACTACTTCCCCCAGATCCCTTCCTCGCTGAGCAGGCGCCCCAACCGACCTGTAGGAGTCGCTGTTTACAACGACCAGGATACACACCCCACCGGCTTCCCACCCGCTAACACTGCCAATCGTGTTAGTATGGACGACCGACCAAGCCGGAGGTACCGCCGACAGCTGGATTCAATACCAGTGTCTCTGCGGTGGCAGGCAGGTGCTTAGTCCGCTGCGCTACCCAGCCGCCTATAGAGAGAGACATTTTCAACCATATTAGTCCAGTATTTCTGGTATTTTCTTACATTTTCAACACTATTAGTGCAGTACTTTTGGTATTTTCTTACATTTTCAACAGTATCAGTCCAGTATTCCTGGTATTTTCTTTCCAATTTCTAGTTACAATCAGTTCAAAGATTTATACTATTTCTTCTTCTCTTCTTTTAGATGTTAAAGTTCTGCTGAGCTCCACGGTGATTGGTCAAAGTACTTAATAAACAGAAGCTGGCTCCTCCTCTTAAGCAACCACATTCACATAGCAATGAAGATTATTTGGAGAAGGATCATACAGTAAATCATAATTTGATGACTTCCAGATGAACAGGTGGTTCTTGCCTTCTCCGTAGAGGTGGACGGTCCAGGATGGAGCTTCTCCTGACAGCCACCTGACCAGCGCAGTCCTGAGGGGTTTCATCCACACCCCTGACCCTCTGGCTGGAAGTCTGGTAATCCATAAACCCCTCACCTCCCCACAGACCTTCAGGCCTGAGAGTAGGCCAGAGCAGAGCAGAGAGAGAGTGAGAGAGAGAGAGAGAGAGAGAGAGAGAGAGAGAGAGAGAGAAAGAGGGGGATGGATGGATAGATAGATAGATAGATAGATAGATAGATAGATAGATAGATAGATAGATAGATAGATAGATAGATAGATAGATAGATAGATAGATAGATAGATAGATAGATAGATAGATAGATAGATAGATAGAGATAGATAGAGATATAGATAGATAGAGATAGAGATAGATAGATAGAGATAGATAAAGATTTTAAAAAGTCTTTATTCATTGCACACATTGACAATGTCGTCAGATATATTGATTGATTAAGATTAAACTGGACTTTGAAGAAGTCTTTATTCATTGCACACATTGACAATGTCGTCATACAGGAACACACACATGCAATTTTTGGGTCGGCGATGACATTTCGTCTCTGCGCTTGACCCATCCCGTCGTCCTTCCCCCCCAAGATATAGATAGATAGATA
This sequence comes from Notolepis coatsorum, assembly GCF_963971535.1. Taxonomy (NCBI): domain Eukaryota; kingdom Metazoa; phylum Chordata; class Actinopteri; order Aulopiformes; family Paralepididae; genus Notolepis; species Notolepis coatsorum. Next base: position 17,808,192 of record NC_140168.1, on the reverse strand, counting down.
GATAGATAGATAGATAGATAGATAGACAGACAGACAGACAGACAGACAGACAGACAGACAGACAGACAGACAGACAGACAGACAGACAGACAGACAGACAGACAGACAGACAGACAGACAGACAGACAGACAGACAGACAGACAGACAGACAGACAGACAGACAGACAGACAGACAGACAGACAGACAGACAGACAGACAGACAGACAGACAGACAGACAGACAGACAGACAGACAGACAGACAGACAGACACAGACAGACAGACAGACAGACAGACAGACAGACAGACAGACAGACAGACAGACAGACAGACAGACAGACAGACAGACAGACAGACAGACAGACAGACAGACAGACAGACAGACAGACAGACAGACAGACAGACAGACAGACAGACACAGACAGACAGACAGACAGACAGACAGACAGACAGACAGACAGACAGACAGACAGACAGACACAGACAGACAGACTCACTCAGTGCGGTCCCTCCCTGTCCGTTTCCTCTCATGGTTGAAGGTGTGAGAGCTGGTGTTTTGGGATGTGAAGACATGTGAGTTGGCTGATTGTTTGAAAGGAGGCAAGAACTTCTTGGTCGTTTGTGAGAAATCTGTTGAAGAAGCAGAGCGGTTTGACAGGAGCCATGACTTTAAGCCCTGCCTGTACAAGCTGATGAGGCTCAGAGTCCACAGTGCAACACAAGGCAGATATCAGTGAGCATCAGTCAGCTTGTACAGACAGGAGCTCCACCCCAGTGACTTTGCATTGGTTTGTGGGTAACTATCCAGAGATAGTATGAGGAACTGCATGGATTGTGCTGAGAAAGGACTCTACTGATCAATATCTCTATTCTTTCTTTGCGGCCGGGTACCAAATGATCCACGGCCAGGTACCGGCCCGCGACCCGATGGTTGGGGACCTCTGCTATACTATAGAGCCTTCTCTTTATACTCCGTTACGCGCAAGCTTACAGACTTGCGGAGCGCGTACTGGAGTAGATTATTCAATGCGACTGCCAGTCAGCTTTTGTGTGACAGAGAGAAGATCATCTCCCGATTCAGATACAATTTAACACAAACGGTTCCAAAGATATTAATGTTTCTCGGGATATTTTCGCACCGCCAACAAGAGTCTGTGTCTGTGTCAGTGTGTCTGTGTCTGTGTCAGTGTGTCTGTGTGTGTGTCAGAGTGTGTGTGTCTGTGTCTGTGTGTGTGTGTGTATGTGTGTGTGTCAGAGTGTGTCTGTGTGTCAGAGTGTGTATGTGTGTGTCAGTGTGTCTGTGTGTGTCAGAGTGTGTCTGTGTCTGTGTCAGAGTTTGTCTGTGTGTGTGTCAGAGTGTGTCTGTGTGTGTGTGTGTGTGTGTGTGTGTGTGTGTGTGTGTGTGTGTGTGTGTCAGAGTGTCTGAGTCAGAGTGTGTCTGTGTGTGTGTCAGAGTGTGTCTGTGTGTGTCACTGTGTCAGAGTGTGTCTGTGTGTGTCTGTGTCAGTGTGTCTGTGTCAGAGTGTGTCTGTGTCAAAGTGTGTTAATCAGTGACACTGATTAATCTAAACAATTAATTTACCAGAACATTTTTATTCTATTTGCAATTGGATATTTCTAAATGTTTTACTAGTATCCTCAGGTCACATGGGTAGTTGCCTCTTTGACACCACATACTGAATACCCAGAGTTGGAGATGAGCCATGAAGTTTATTTATGTCTATAAATGCTGTGTAGTGTGGATGCCTAGTGTACATGAGTAGGGTGAGTAACCTACATGCCATTACTGCTTTTTATCTATTGACTCATTATAGCTACTTTATTATCTTGAAATAATATAACATGTGCCTGTTACTATGACATATCATTACATACAATGTATCCATGCCTGTAGCTAAATGATGAAAAACAGGGAACAGAATTAACTTTTTAGCTTTAGATTTACAGATTTACAAAGAGATGTTTTACCGGCCAAAAATTATAAATAGCTTTTTAGTATATCTCCATGAAATATGTATTGTGTGTTATCTCTCCACTACACACTATATACAGTACACATTTAAATCAATATCTTCCCTTTGAATAAAATAGGCTCAGGAATCAGGATTGTTAAAGCTAATTAGCCTAATCCATGTCAAAAAGAGTAGCCTATAGTAAATGTATACACACACACACACACAGAATAGCTTATAGCCGACTTAATGATTTTACAATATTTTTGCTAATGAAGTGAAATATTTATTATCATCAACTATCCAGTTAGATTGTATAGTTTAACACTACTTCAAATCATTGAACGTACAGAGAGGGAGAGAGAGGCAGGCTTGTGTCTGTGTGTCAGAGTGTGTCTGTGTGTGTGTCTGTGTGTGTCAGAGTGTGTCTGTGTGTGTCTGTGTCAGAGTGTGTCTGTGTGTGTGTGTGTGTGTGTGTGTGTGTGTGTGTGTGTGTCAGAGTGTGTCTGTGTGCCTGTCCATATGTGTATCCTTCTGTACCTGTATCTTATCATACAGTATCATATCACATCACATCACATCTCATATCATATCATATCATATCATCTCCATGTGTCCATGTGGAATACCGCCTTGATGGTAGCCTCTTCAACATCTGCCGGCTCCAGGCACACACAAAGACAAAATCCTGCCAAGTATGTGAGCTACAGTACGCTGATGACTGTGCCATCTTAGCTCACAGTCCAGAGTCTATGCAGCATGCTCTCGACACCATATCCAGCCTGTACCAATCCTTCGGTCTCCAGGTCAACATACAAAAAACCGAAGTCATGTCCCAACTCACTTCCCGAACCTCTACACCTCCCAGTTTTCACATAAACGGTGTTCCACTCAAAACAGTGGATCATTTCACCTACCTCGGCTCCACTCTGTCCTCATGCTGCTCCCTTGACGCGGAGATACACACACGTATCAATAAAGCGGCATCATCCTTTGGACGCCTACGCAGCAGGGTTTTTGAAAACCGAAACCTGAAGATCAGCACCAAGGTTGCCGTTTACAACGCAGTATGTCTCTCCACTCTGCTCTATGGAGCAGAATCCTGGACCCCATACCGCCGGCACATCACCAACCTGGACGCTTTCCACATCCGTTGCCTCCAAAGGATCCTCGGCCTGACCTGGGAAGATCGAGTCCCCCACACAGACATCCTCAACAACACCAACTCAATCTGTATGGCCGCAGCTGTGGCCAAAAAACATCTTCGTTGGATAGGGCACACCATACGTATGCCTGACCACCGCCTGCCCCGCCAAGTCCTCTATGGCCAACTGAGAGGAGCAAAGCGGGCTGCTGGAGGCCAAAAGAGACGCTTTAAGGACTACACCAGGGACCTCCTAAAGTGTGCAAACATCACGCAGCTTGAAACTCTGGCACTCGACAGATCAGCCTGGCAAGTCACTTGTGCCACTGCAGTTTCCCAAATACACCAAACGAACCAAGACCGAAGATCTGAGAGGTGCACGCAACGACACCAGCGGGCGGCTGGCATCCCCCAGGTATCTGGCTTCCCTTGCGCCATCTGTGGACGGGTGTGCGGCTCAAGGATCGGACTCAACGCCCACGAGAAGTGGCACCAGCGGCAGCGTCGCTAACTCCCCCCCCCCACCCCCCCCTCTCCCCATCCCTGGAGCAAGCGTCATCATCGAACACGATGGACAGCTAAGAGAGAGTGTGTGTGTGTGTGTGTGTGTGTGTGTGTGTGTGTGTGTGTGTGTGTGTGTGTGTCAGAGTGTGTCTGTGTGCCTGTCCATATGTGTATCCTTCTGTACCTGTATCTTATCATACAGTATCATATCACATCACATCACATCACATCTCATATCATATCATCACATCTCATCTCATCATATCATATCTCATCTCATCTCATCTCATCTTATCATATCACATCTCATCTTATCTTATCATATCACATCTCATCTCATCTTATCATATCACATCTCATCTTATCTTATCATACCGAACAAGGAGGAGATCGCCTCAGCCTCCAGGTGGACGTCCTGACTGGTTGGGATCTGAGAGAGAGACGGAGCCGTGCCCAGCTGCCATGGACCAGCCTCCACACACAGCAGTGGCTTTCTGAAGAAGAGGAAGAAGACGAAGGAGAAAAAGGAGAAGAAGAAGGAGAAGAAGAAGAAAAAGAAGTAGAAGAAGCCAAAAAAGAAGGAGAAGGAGAAGGAGAAGGGGAAGAAGAAGAAGGAGAAGGAGAAGAAGAAAGAGAAGGAGAAGGAGAAGGAGAAGGAGAAGGAGAAGGAGAAGGAGAAGGAGAAGGAGAAGAAGAAGAAGAAGAAGAAGAAGAAGAAGAAGAAGAAGAAGAAGAAGAAGAAGAAGAAGAAGAAGAAGAAGAAGAAGAAGAAGAAGAAGAAGAAGAAGAAGAAGGAGAAGAATGAGAAGGAGAAGGAGAGGAAGAAGGAGATGAAGGAGAAGGAGAAGAAGAAAGAGAAGGAGAAGGAGAAAAAGAAGACGAAGGGTATAATGATCTCAATACAGAATGGAATATTCTAAATGATGTATGTTCAATACAGTGTATTGAAATGTAAAACTGTATATGAATGAATTAATAAATTTTATTTGTATAGCTTTTCCAAACAAAGTTACAAAGTGCTTTATAGACATGTTACAGCAAACAGCAAACATCAGCAAAGGCGGAAAAAAATTATAGAAAATAAAACGAGAAAAAGAGACACAAAACATTTCAAACAGGATTTGTAGGCAGATTGATAAAACAGTTTAAGCAATCAGAGCTGACCTAAACCCATAACCTTAGGAAAAACATTTAATATACAGATGTGTTTTTAAAAGAGGACAATGACTCTGCAAGCCTAAGATCCAAGGGCAAAATGGGGAGCTCCAGTAGCTCACCACGTATCTCGGCGCTATTTCTGCGTCGGGAGGAGCCGTGCTGCGCCACGGTTCTGGTTGACTCCGAGTTCGATTCCCGGACCCGTCGTCATTTGCCGAATGTCTTCCCCTGTTCTCCCACCCGTTTCACTCTACAACTGTCGGTCATGCTTGACCAGAAAAGCGATAAACGCTAAAAAAATAAAGTTAAAAAAAAAAAAAAAAAAATCCAAGGGCAAGGCGTTCCAGAGCATGGGTGCCCGGGCCGCAAAAGCACTATGTGACCAGGTGACCAGGCTAGTTTTGTAAGGAACCAGGAGGGCCTTATCCGCGGATCTGAGGCAGCGTTCCGGAACATGGGGTTCCAACAAGTCCACAATGTAGCTGGGGGCCAGTCCATGTAGGGCTTTAAAAGTAATCAATAAAATCTTAAAATCAATTCTGTAGGGTGGTCGGGTGGCGTAGCGGAGATTGCGCTTGTCACCAATGCAAGAGGCTGCGGTCTCGACTCCCGGAGTCAGCATTGCCTGCGGCTTGGGCCGATTGTCATACTAACTCGTTTGGCTGAGTTAGCGGGAGGGAAGTTGTAGGTGGTAATCTGGCGTTGTGGACAGCGACGCCTACAAGTCAGGTCTGGGCGCCTGCTCAGCGAAAGGCAGGAAATGGTGAAGGCAGCGTGACCTCCCACGCGTTACACTTCACCAATGAGAGTCCTCGCTGCCAGGTGAAAAGAGAGCCGCTGGCTGTCTCTGCATGTGTCGGAGGAAGCATGTGGTAGACTTCAGGGTTCCCTTGTACCGACCAGTAGGGGGAACATGCGCACAACGACCAGGTAGGGGAGCGGGGGAATTGGCATAACGGCTAAATTGGGATGGGAGGAAAAACATCGAAAATCAGGCGGAGAAAAAGAGGACAAGTAAAAAAAATTGTCGGACAAGCATAATACAATTTAACTTGTCTGACTGGACAAGTAAAAGAAAATATTGGATTTCTGTACTTTTCACTACATGTTTTATTACTTCATAAACTACCCCATCGTCCTTAAAAGAATAGAGTTGCAAATATCCATAATAATCTACAAGACATCATTAACACTAACAATATATATTTTTTTATTTGTATGTCATAATGATTGTGAAATATTTCCACCTGGGAGCCTTTTCACTAAATCAATTTATTTTCTCTTTCTCTACAGAAACAAAGACTGATGCAACTGACTGAGATTTGATGCTCGCTCGCTCTCTCTCTCTCATTCATCACTCTCTCTCTCTCACACACACAGTATTACTCTGACAATAATATAAGAAAGGTGTTACAATATTGTTATTGTTTTGGTTGTTTTGTTGTTACCTGTTGAACTAATGTGCCTATCCCTGTACCCAAAAAATCTACGCCCGCTTGCCTCAACGACTACCGCCCTGTAGCCCTCACCTCCATAACCATGAAGTGCTTTGAGAAGCTAGTGAAGGGCTACATCTGTTCCTCCCTCCCCATCAACCTGGACCCTCTGCAATTTGCATATCGCCCCAACAGGTCCACGGAGGACGCCATAGCCCATGTGCTGCACACAGCAGCATCACACCTGGACAAGAGGCAGGGGAACTATGTGAGAATGCTGTTCATCGACTACAGCTCAGCATTCAATACCATAGTCCCCTCCAAACTCATAGCCAAGCTCAGGGACCTGGGCTTGAACTATGACCTCTGCCAGTGGGTCTTGGACTTCCTGACGGGCAGACCCCAGGTGGTAAGAGCCGGCAACTGCACCTCCTCATCCATCACGCTCAACATAGGGGCCCCCCAGGGCTGTGTTCTGAGCCCCCTCCTCTACTCCCTGTACACACATGACTGCGTAGCACAGCGGAACAACAACACCATCATCAAATTTGCTGATGACACAGTAGTGGTGGGCCTGATCTCTGCCAACGACGAAAGGGCCTACCTGGAAGAGGTAGAGAACCTGTCACAGTGGTGTCAGGAGAACTGCCTCTCCCTGAACGTCAGCAAAACAAAAGAGATGATTGTGGACTTCAGGAGGTTGGGGGTCAAGGACTACAGCCCCCTCAGCATCGACGGGGCACCGGTTGAGAGAGTGAACAGTTTCAAGTACCTCGGAGCCCACATATCCGAGGACTTGACATGGACCACACACATTGACAGTGTTGTGAAGAAGGCACGACAACGCCTCTACTTCCTCAGGCGCCTAAGGAAGTTCCAAGTCAGTCAGAAGATCCTTAGGAACTTCTACTCATGTACAATAGAGAGCATCCTGACCGGCAACATCACCTCCTGGTTTGGGAATAGCACTGCACAAGACCGTAGCAGACTACAAAGAGTGACACGTTCAGCCGAACGCACAATTGGAGGGGGGCTTCCCACCCTCCAGAACATTTACAACAAGCGGTGCAAGGGGAAGGCTAAGATAATTATTAAGGACTCGAGCCACCCGAACAACTGCCTCTTTGAACTGCTGCGGTCAGGCAAGCGATACCGGAGTCTTAAGGCGAGCACAGAAAGACTCAGAAGAAGCTTCTATCCCCAGGCCATCAGGCTGCTAAACGAACAATAAACACTATGCAACAACCATCAAATGCACACAGCACACACACCCACACGCACACACTCACTCAAACAAACAACACACTGCAGCACCCACTCTCCACACTTTAGATCACACAAACACACTTTACACTTTATATTTATTGATAAAGGATTTGCACTACAACTCGTACACCTACTGTGAATTGTACCTAAATTGCACCTCGTCCCATTTCTGCCTTGCACTATATAGTATTGTATATTAGTACACTGCACAGTATTGTATATTGTATGGTAACTACGTCTATTCTGCATCGAACATTGTACATATGTCTAAACTGAACACTGTGACCTCATTTTTTTACTTCTAATTTTACTATGTTCTTTTATTTCATACTTATCTTGTCTTGCACAGTCTCTGGAGCGTAACAGTAAGAAGCATTTTGTATAAAAGTATTCTGTACTTCTGTATGACAAATATTAAAGAAACTTGAAACTTGTTAAAAGAAATTTAAAATAAAAATACAATAATTTATTTGAATGGTGTTTTTTACGACAATAACAACTATACCGTAATAACAACTATACCGTAATAACAACTATACCGTAATAACAACTACTGTATACAACTATAGGCGTAGACCAGGGTTTAACCCCTGGTCGTCAAGAGAGAGGGGAGATGAGGAAGATGAGCTGGTGCTGATGGGGAGTGAAGATGAGCTGGAGGACTGATCATACAGTATATACCTCACACACAAATGCACACACACTGTTTAAGTTATTAAATCATAATAATTGTCCAAATCTCTTGTCGGTTTTATTCATTTCTTAATAGGCCTTTATTTTCACAAGTACATTTCGGACAAGTAAGTTTAGCTTTCGGACAAGTAAAATATCTGAGCCACTTGTCCAAAGGTTAAAAGTTAATGTCAAGCCCTGTGGTCACGGTTCCTTGTGTTGGTGAGAAGTCGTGCCGCAGAGTTCTGCACCATCTGGAGACGTGAAATTGCTTTTTTGTTGATGCCTGAGTAGAGGGAGTTACAATAATCTAATTGCGAAGAAATGAAAGCATGTATGACCATTTCAAGGTCTGCAGAGGACAAAAATTATTTTATTTTGGCAATGTTCCTGATTTGGTGGTAGCAGGACTGAACTACTTTTGTAACTTGGGTGTTGAAGGATATGTCTGGGTCAAAGAATACACCCAGGTTGCGGGCTGAGCGTGAGACATTTGAGGCTAAGGTGCCAAGTTCTGAAAGGAAGGGGTGGGTGGAATTTGGGGGCCGAATATGATTATTTCAGATTATTTCAGTTGCAGGAAATTCTGTGACATCAATTCCTTGATGTCCGAGAGACAAGCCAGTAGGCGGAGTACGTTTCCTGCGACACCAGGTTTTAGGGGGATATATAGCTGCGTGTCGTCAGCATAACTGTGGAACTGGATGCCATGGACAATGGTATATAGACAATGGGCCTCATTCAACAATACTCTCTTATTATTTTTCTTATATTCTTGCTTACCTGTCTGTTAAGAGAACAATAAGAAAAGCCACCGCCACATTCATCAAGCCGTTGTTAAAGTCCAAATCTGTTCTTCTTACCCAGGTTTTTTTAATGGTGAATACCACTCATTCTAAACTGGATGCGCGTTCTCGCGCAAGTCATTTGCATACCTCGCTACATTTGGTACCAGCACCCTGTTAGGATTCCAGGGGGGAGGGGTCGATCGTGGTTAGGTAGGACCACCGGCGACGAAGAAAAGACAGCGAGCGGCCACAGACAGCCCCCCCCAGTCATATGTTTTAATTAATAAACCTTGTATCTTTCGTAACCTGGTTGTGCTGTTGACTCCTTGACGGGCTTTGACAAAAGAGCAGCTTCCCCTGCTAATGAGCAGTTTCTCCTGCTCATAGTATAACTCACGTTTTTATTACAGTACTGTAGGCTTTGTCAATACTGAACAAGAACAACTGTGCGTTGTCAAGAGCCAATCGCACAGGTTGCCACTCATCTGGCTCTGCAAATAGATCTAGTCTGAATATCTCCGCATATCCTGATGACTGGCAGTGCGCATAGTACAGTGCCGCGCATGCTCCAAGTCAAACTGGATGACACATCTCTCTCAAATCCATTCTGAGAACGGAACACAGTGCCCGCGACGCGGGTCTTGATTGATTGATTGATTGAAAATTGTATTAACAGATTGCAGAATGGGTACAATACAGTACAGCTCAATACACACAATTGTTAAGGGGATGGAGACCAGAGAAAGACTTTAATCTTGTTTACATCAGGGTCCCCCATTTTCAATTCATCATAACATATGACATACATGACATATAGATAGACAGTACTGCTACATCTTTACATTTATGACATACCAGATCTACAAATACAGTACTGTTTGTGATACAAAAAGAGTTAAAAAAAAAAAAAAAAGTATGGGCGGCTAAGTGGCGCAGTGGGCAAGGCGCTCGCCCAGTTCGAGCCCAGCTCTCGGCGTTGCTTCCGGCTTGGCTGGTCGTTCATACTAATACAATTGGCAGTATTAGGGGGTGGGAAAGCCGGTGGGTGGGGATCGGACGTTGTGGACAGCGACTCCTACAGGTCGGTTGGTGCGCCTGTACAGCAGAATCAGGTAGCTAACGTTAGCCAATGGAACAACGATAGCTAGTTAGCCAATGCTAGCCAACAGCTGCGAAAATGAATGCCAATGATGATATCAGACGTTGATATCAGGAGCTAGCCAGCTAGATAACGTTAGACAACGCCTCATGTATTAAACTAAAGTGAATAGTTTACTGGGCCATTTTGGTTAAACAGTAACGTTCGCTAGGTAGTAGGGCTGCAACGATTAGTCGACATAATCGATGACGTCGATCATAAAAACTCATCGACGCAGAATGTTTGTGTCGATTAGTCGTAAAAAAAAAATTATTTTGTTTTATACTTTTTTTTTTTTGCACTACCTATCTTTGTGAAAGTGGCTTCTCAGCTCTGGTCCAGCTGAAGACAAAGCAGAGGAACAGATTGGACATTGAGCATGACCTCAGAGTTGCTTTGTCTACCACCATCACCCCAGACTTTGAGACTATTGTCAGGAGCAAACAACATCCCCAGTTATCCCATTAGTTCCCTGGGATGTTAAAGCCCAACTTGCAGGTTAAACCCTACTCTTCAATTATGGGTAGTTTACATCATTGGTATCTAATTTAATTTTTTTTTCTTTCCATTTGACGCCGGAAATGCCACTCCGAAAGGGGTAAAAAGGTCCACGCACAAATAACATGCACACGCAAAATCAAAAAAGCTTATCAGAGCTATCAGGGCCATGACGTCACGTGGGGTATCTTTCCCCTACTTCTGATCCACTACAAGGAGTTTTGACGAGTGCAGAAAGCTATTTCCTTGATCCAAATGGACGCCTTACAAGACAAGACGCAAATGGGTTTAATCGTCAGGAGACTTTGATGGACCAGCTACAACTGGTTGAAACACTACATTTACCACTAGGCAGCCTGTTGTTCAGTACAGCAGCGCTACTGGTCTGTGGGCTGTCGCCTTATCCCCGGGTCATAGTATCAAGCTGGCTATATGGCTCTGGCTAACGTTACCCCGCTAACGTTAGCATTATGTCTACTGTCGTGCATGTAAAAGAGTTTTGGGAACGAGTAAAATGTGTAGGTCCTCTTCTCAGACCTGTGAGGCAAAGCACTGCTGCACACACATCCTGCCAGCTAGCAAGCTATGCGCCCCGGCATGTTGATACGATAGTAGCCCCTTTAGCTGCACTCGGTGCATCAGTGACGATAGCTATGAGCTAACTAACGCTACAAGCTCAAACACCTTATAACTACTACTATTGTCGTGTCCATAAGTTCCTTGGCAAAATACTTGTGATGACAAAGGTATACAAAGAGGAGAGAACCATTTTAAATCGGGTGATGTTATGAGTTTCGGCTACCAAGCTAAGCTAAGCTACGTTAGCTAACTTAGCTAGCTTCTAACGGTGTATACACAATATGTACAACGACACAATGATTTTCATTAGTACAAATATGGTAACATGGTTGTGGCTTTTACAAATAGTGGTTAGCTTTAGAGATGGATGGCTATGATCACGGAGCAATAGTGTTGTTAGGTGAAACAGATACATTTTCATTCATTACTCCTCGGCTAGTAGTAAGGCTCTCTGCCTGCCACTAGCTGTGTGTGACTCTCAGACTCTCTGTGTGTGTGTGACTCTCAGGTGCCCTGCACCTGCCGTGACCACATCATTTCATTACACGCGCACGTTATGAACCATTGATTAAAATATCCACGTGCGTGGTGATTGTGTTGGGCAGACAAAATGTTTGATAAAAACGCTAAAACTGGGTCAATTTCAATTTTTTTTTCTTCTTCATGAAAGTCACCGTTGGCCTAGTCCACATTGTTTATTGAGCAAAAATATAACCTGCAAGTTGGCCTTTAAGCTAAGAAGTCTGCTATATATTTATTTTTGTTATTTAAAGGGGAACTATCTTATAATGGCCTTTTTCAGTGTTTAGCATTGTTCCCTAGCTATGTGGACTTATATTAATATGATCTATGTCTCTAATTCTCATATTGGCGCATTCTTCCAATTCTCCTCTCACAATATTCACCCTCACTGAACTGAGTCATCTGAAAATGTGATGATTTGTGATGTCAGAGAGACACCGCTGCATGATAATGTGGCTGTGTGGCATCAGGTACATGATGAGCTGCACACAGTGGTTGGAGCCCAGGCTCAAAACGGCTTAAGATCTTGAGGTAGAAAAATGCTGTTTTTGAGGACTTGATTAGAGATACAAAACAATGAATTAAAAAAAATAAAAAATTACAGAGGTGTTCCATAAACTCACAGGAATTGTGTAAAAGTGCCCAAATAGTGAAAGAAATAGTAATATAGTTCCCCTTTAAACACTTCCACTTTAATTTGTATTATTTCATTTATTTATCTTGTTATGAGTGATTGTTGTATTGTTCAAATACATTTAGATTTAAAGTGGCTTAAGATCCAAATTCAAATGTTTCATGAGTCATTATTTTAATTTGCTATGGATGGGATCATCATGTTATGTTAAGTTAACTGTTAAGGCAGAGGGACTGGACAACAGGGTGACATTCACAGGTGTGCAGACTTGAGCATGTGAGGTAAAACATGCATTGGAGAAGGAGCCATGCCCACAGAAAGCAGAGATTGAGGGTGTGACAAAAATAATCATTAGATTAGTCGACTAATCGAAAAAATAATCGACAGATTAGTCGATTACCAAAATAATCATTAGTTGCAGCCCTACTAGGTAGCTAACGTTAGCCAACGGAACAACGATAGCTAGTTAGCCAACGCTAGCGAACGCTAGCCAACAGCTGCGAAAACAAATGCCAATGATGATATCAGATGTTGATATCAGGAGCTATCAGTAGCTAGCTAGCCAGCTAGATAATGTTAGACAACGCCTCATATATTAAACTAGAGTGAATAGTTTACTGGGCCATTTTGTTTAATGCTTCAGTGTTGAAACTAAAGAGGAGCTGCACTCGACTCTTGCCAGAGAGTTTGTTGACAAGACGGTCTGTAAGGGGGGGGGGCAATGCGTGCACTGCAGCAGCAGCGTGTGTGTGCCTGAGAGAAGACAGCGAGCAAGAACTCTGCTGAGAATTGGATCATGTTTTTCGCGCCACGCTTAATCCCCATCTCTACCGCTAGATGGCCATCTTAAAATAGTAATTTCCGCTGTGTTTCACGATGTTTGCAAAGCTGTGTGTGTGTTCTGTATTATAGCTGTGGAGGCAATGGTGTGGCTCATTTGACAGACACTACTTGTAGTGCAACATGGAAAAAATGGTTTGTTTCTACACACTGTAGTTTGTAGTTTATTACACACTAAACATCGCGCATTTCCAAGATAATCCAGTCTTTTTTCATAGATTGCGAGATCTAATCTGGCGAATCCTTCTGGTTGATTCCCTGTGAACCCCCAAATACTCCCAAATCAAAGGTATATAACATGTACATATGTACCTTCACAAAATCATCAAGGGGGGGGGGGTCGTTTTAACTCAAAACTGTGATCGTGTTTGCCGAGCATGTTTTACGTCCGGTACAACACAGAACTGTGATCGTTAGAAAAACACGTTTCAGGTTCGGTAAAATAGACATAGAATATACCTTACCTTAGCCAGAAGGTATTCCAAAAAGAATCATTCCAAGTGATCGCATCGCCATCACGATTACCAGTGTATATGTCTATACACGTTTCGATGGTAAAATACGCTTAGGCAACGGAATTTCGAGGCGATCAATGTGAATCTCTGTTCAAGCAGGAACAAAAAAAAAAAAAAAAAAGGAAGACGTGTATATCAACACCAATGCAATTCCAGTTCAGACACAGACGATACTGCCACCTGGTGATATTCGATCGGCATTGCAATTCCAAGGTATACAAACGACCCAGGGACGGCTAGAATGACCCGGATGATGATTTAGAACGGGGATCAGAGGAAAAATATCAAAGGATCTAACAACATAATATTATGTGTTTGGCGCTCAACCGCTGGCGAGCAAACACGTAATATTACGTGATTGGCCGTGAATGAGTTAACAAATTCCATATAAATCTCCGTAGCATGACAGCGATTTGCGACTCCAAATGATAATCTTTTATATAATCTCCAAAAATTTGATTAGATTAGATTCAAAATGTATTGTCATCATACAGCACAAGTACAATACAACAAAAATAAGTTTGGCATCCAACCAGAGTGCAAATGTATTTAAAGTACAATAGTAACATACAACCAAGCCGTTTCTACACTGGCTCTTAGATGTGCGCAAGAAATGTAATGAATAAATAAAAACAACAATAAATAATATCATAATAACAAGACGGTATATGGCATATTAAGTAAGGGATAATGTATAGCTACGAGGTCATTGTCGCAAAATAATTGACCGACACGGAGTTTAGAACACCGAGGCGCCTCGCAGAGGTGTTCTTTAAACGTAGTGAAGGTCAATTATTTTGCGACAATGACAGACTATTAGCTATACATTATCCCGCTTATTACATGGCTAACTTACTAACAATATACCTAATTCATTTTACACCATCGACAAGACGAGATCAAATGCAGACGCAGTTCTGTTCTGTCACTCCGCTGTCATCGTCACACACACTCCGCTGTCAGTGCAGCCGGCAGGTGTGTCTGATTGGCTGCACTGATGCAGTGTGTCAGTGGGCTTGATTGCTACAGCTACACACAGCAGTCATTATTGCTCAGCAGAGGTCCGTTATCGAGTAATAACGGACCTCTGACGAGCGATATTGACCAATCACAATCAAGCATTCCGGCGAATGTTAAAACGCCATGTAATAATACAGTATATTCCACTATACAGTAGCTATATCCACAGCATTCGGTTTAGTTCTTATTCATTTAGTTTGCAGTGTGTGTATGTGTGTGTAATGCTCACGATGCCTCATTGAGTCAGGACTATAAATGCAAAACTGAATTATTAATGGTACACATATTGTCGTTAATTATCATTATAATTATTTTATTCCACAGATGTCTGTAGTTTCAAGTTTCTTAGTATCGGCAATCCCCAATGACTTGTCCCAGAGAAAGCTGTTGAAACCACGGGCGCACACCGGTCTGTCCGACTTATGACTGCCTTTTCTAGTACGTAAATCCTACAAAGAATTTACAATACGAAGCCGTTCGAGAATGCTGAATAAGTACGTAAATCGAGTTACGAAGGACATTTTTGGTAAGTTTTACGTATGTCCATTCGAGAATGAGGACCAATGTTTGATATTCAATTCATATTGAATTGAATAAACATTGTAATTCCTGTAAAATTGCCCCTCCACACAATTCCAGAGAGTACAGATATTAGATTTATGTATTTGAAATGTGAGGTTGCGATAGCGTGCTTATTACTGTACTATGAATACAAGCAAAGAGTGTGTGTGTGTGTGTGTGTGTGTGTGTGTGTGTGTGTGTGTGTGTGTGTGTGTGTGTGTGTGTGTGTGTGTGTGTGTGTGTGTGCATCATCAGCTCTACTCACACTTTGTGGACAGGTCTCTCAAAGAACAGATTGTCCAGCGACAGAGGACAGTCATCAGCATCCATCATCAACACATCTGATCAACACCTACTTAAGACAAACCCATGTGAAGGCAGGAAGAGGTAGAGCAGCTACACCCAATATTAGAGTCACATGTATTGTCATCATACAGCACAAGTACAGTTACAGTACAACAAAAAGAAGTTTGCCATCCAACCAGAGTGCAAATGTAACAAACAGTAAAGTGCAACAGCAATATACAATCTACAGGTGGTTAAACTGGGTATAAAATATATAAATGAGTACTAATCAGTGCTAATCAGATGTATGTACAGAGTTGTAGTATAAATATGTACAGTGATACAGGTATAAAGACACTATGGTAGTAAGTCATACATGGCCAGCAGTGTAACCAGTAAGAGAAGGTAAGGGATATGTATAGCCTAGATATTGTATCTACAGATATGTAATAAGGGTTATATGCAGGTACTGTATGTACAGACAGATGTGGATAAATATATATACGGAAAGAATAAATATATCAGAATCAGAATCAGAAATGTCTGAATCTATGCAGTGCAGCATTCTTGTACATCATACAGAGTTATAGTTTATATGCGGGTGTTACAGTATAAGTACTGTAGGTATATAGAAGGATTATATGCAGGTATAATCATAACGGTATATACTCACGGTCATGGATCCACGCAAAGGTATGGATTTTTACTATATCGTCATCCAATTTATATTGTAAAATTAAATACACACAATCCTATTAAAAAGGTTAAAGATTTTTTTATTTTTTTTATGAAATAGCACCATGACAATTGTATTAAGATAATGACAATAAATAGGCCTATATGTCATATCACATTATAATTTGTACTGGAAAACCAAATACCATCAAATACCCGCATATAGCTACCATCAAGACTAAGAACCCCCAAATTGATATACATGATGGACGGACCCCCATTTTATAATACTTTGTTTCCAGGACCCTCAACTGGGAATATTTTTGTTGTTATATTATATGATTAGGTCCAGGAATTCCATTGATGATTGATTGATTGATTGATTGATTGATTGAAAACTTTATTAACAGATTGCAGAATGGGTACAAGACGTTTGTCTTGTTTACATCAGCGTCCCCCATTTTCAATTCACCATAACAGTCTACTAGTCTGTAACTGAGGAGATAGCAGTGGAGAAAGTGAAACCAAATCAAAACAGTCACTCCTAGTATTTTCTCACTGGGATAACTTCTAAAAGTTGGCAGAATGGTTAGATTAAACTGGTCCCCCGAAACCATGTTTTATATTTATGCCAGAGAAACGTTAGCTTTCATCTTTGTACAATCTGTTGTGTAATTCATCATCCTGATGAATTGAAAATGGGGGACCCTGATCATGATGTAAACAAGACGAAAGTCTTTCTACTGTATTGTACCCATTTTGCAATCTGTTAATAAAGTTTTCAATCAATAACGTTAAGGCGACATTAGCTGCCCACCTGCATGATAGGTTCACTTACGTGGCCATCGTTGAGTGAAATGCTAACTGGCAGCTCGGCTACATATTAATTATTTACATTGACCCCAAACAGCCGGGTATACGCTCAGAAGAAAAAAGTTGAAAACAAAAAAAGAATGTTTTAGGTCGACGTGAAGTCAGTTAAACAGAACTATAGGTGGATTTAACTTAACGACTATTAGCTACCGTTAATTAATGTTAACGAAGAGACTAGAGTTCAACTTTAACTTACCTGGTGATGCTGTCTGTCGAGACTAGAGGCGCGCGAGACACCACGTCCTGATTGAATTGATTGATTGAAAACTTTATTAACAGATTGCAGAATGGGTACAGTACAGTACAGCTCAATACATACAATTGTTAAGGGGATGCAGACCAGAGAAAGACTTTCGTCTTGTTTACATCAGGGTCC
Organism: Notolepis coatsorum; assembly: GCF_963971535.1. NCBI lineage: Eukaryota > Metazoa > Chordata > Actinopteri > Aulopiformes > Paralepididae > Notolepis > Notolepis coatsorum. Next base: position 17,790,776 of record NC_140168.1, on the reverse strand, counting down.
CCCATTTTCAATTCATCGTAACATATATGACATACATTGATTGATTGATTGAAAACTTTATTAACAGATTGCAGAATGGGTACAATACAGTACAGCTCAATACACACAATTGTTAAGGGGATGCAGACCAGAGAAAGACTTTCGTCTTGTTTACATCAGGGTCCCCCATTTCAATTCATCGGGACATATATGACATACAGATAGTCAGTACTGCTACATCTATACATTTATGACATACCAGATTTGCAAATACAGTACTGTTTGTGATACAGAAGGAGTCAGGAAAAGGGAGTATATACATTTGACGTAGAAACTGTACATTGGAGGAGGTTGGGTGGGGGGGGTTGGGTACACTGGGATATTGACAACCATACTGGGTAATCTACATTGGAGGTGGTTGGGGGGGGGGGGGGCACACTGTATAATTATACAAGCAAAACTGTACATTGAGGGGGGGGGGGGGGGGCACTGTACAAACAAGCAAAATTGTACATTGGACTATTGACAAAACAAAATTGTACATTGGACTATTGACAAAACCATACTAGGTAAATGACTGTACATTGGAGGGGGTTGGGTTAGGATATTTACAGGGGCCAGTGTTGAATTGCAGTCTCCCGTAGGTGTCCCTTGAGAGAGGTTTTGAAAGTGGGTAGTGATCCACATTCCTTTACAGCTTTGGGTAGGGCGTTCCACTTTGATGTGGCATAATTGCGAAACGTGTTTAGTCCCTTATTTGAGCCGAATCTGGGTTTAACATGATTTGTGGAGCTCCCTCTGGTGTTGTGATCGTGGTATTCACTGACCTTTGGGAAGTATTTTGACATGTACATGGGTACCTTGGTCGTGTAGTGTATCTTGTAGACCAGGCCCATTGCAAGTTGCTGTACTCTGTCGTCTACTCTAAGCCATCCTAGGTTGTCAAAGTGGGCAGGGGTGAGGTGGGTTCTAGGAGTAAGGTCAAGCAGTAGTCTGACCAGTTTGTTTTGAGATGTTTGTAATTTTGTTTTTAGCGCCTTTGAGGTGCTTTGGTACCATGAGGTGCAAGCATAGTCGTAGTACCCCTGAATGAGTGCTCCTGCCAGAGTCTTCAGGGTATTCTTGTTTACCAGAGAGGAGATCCGGTACAAGAATCGAGTTCGTTGGTTGACTTTTTTTATTACATTGGATGCCATTTTGTCACAGGAGAGATTAGCCTCTAGGATGGAACCCAGGTAGGTAATTTCATCTTTCCTTGTGACAATATTGTCACCCACTGTAACTGAGAAGCCGTCGGTCTTGCTGAGTTTGTTATTTGAACCGAAGAGAATGGACTCTGTTTTGCCCATGTGTAATGATAGTTTGTTATCAGCGAGCCATATGCAGATTCTGCCTAGTTCCGAGCTGAGGGTTTTTTCAACCTGTAACTTGTTCTTGTCAGAGACCAGCAGGGCTGAGTCGTCCGCAAACAGGAACAAGTGACATACCGATAGACAGTACTGCTACATCTATACATTTATGACATACCAGATTTGCAATTACAGTACTGTTTGTGATACAAAAAGAGTCCAGAAAGAAAAGAGTATATACATTAGACGTAGAAACTGTACATTGGATTGGGTAGGTGGGGGTGGGGGGGGACTGTACATTGGAGGTGGTTGGGTGGGTGGGGGGGGGGGTTGGGTAGGAGTGGGGGGGGGGGGTTGGGTAGGAGGGGTGGGTGGGGGACACTGTACAACTGTACAAACAAAACTGTACATTGGATTATTGACAAGACCATACTTGGTAATTTACTGTACATTGGAGGGGGTTGTGTTCGGACATTTACAGGGGCCAGTTTATCCTAGTTTCAGCCCAACGGGCGCGAGACACCAGAGACACCCTTTGATTGATTGATTGATTGATTGATTGATTGATTGATTGAAAACTTTATTAACAGATTGCAGAATGGGTACAGTACAGTACAGCTCAATACATAAAATTGTTAAGGGGATGCAGACCAGAGAAAGACTTTCGTCTTGTTTACATCAGGGTCCCCCATTTTCAATTCATCATAATGATAGATTAATACATGACTTACAGATAGACAGTACTGCTGCCTACATCTATACATTTATGACATACCAGATTTGCAAATACAGTACTGTTTGTGATACAAAAAGAGTCTAGAAAAGAGAGTATATGACGTAGAAACTGTACATTGGAGGAGGTTGGGTAGGTGGGGGGGCGGGGGGGGCTGTACAACTGTACAAGCAAAACTGTACATTGGAATATTGACAAAACCATACTTGGTCATTTACTGTACATTGGAGGGGGTTGGGTTAGGACATTTACAGGGGCCAGTTTCGAATTGCAGTCTCCCTTTCAGCCCAGCCCAACGGGCGCGAGACACCACATCCTGTCAGCCCAACAAGATATTGAACCCAACGGGCGCGAGACACCACATCGGTGAAGAGACACCACATCCTTTCAGCCCAACTAAACGGGCACGAGACACCACATCCTTTCAGCCCAACTAAACGGGCACGAGACACCACATCCTTTCAGCCCAACTAAACGGGCGCAAGACACCACATCCTTTCAGCCCAACTAAACGGGCATGAGACACCACATCCTTTCAGCCCAAACGGGCATGAGACACCACATCCTTTCAGCCCAACTAAATGGGCACGAGACACCACATCCTTATGAGGCGCCGATCATACATCCTCAGCCCAAAGGCCACAGACAACTTTGATCAAGTCAAATCATGCATGGGTTAAGGTAGGACTGGGTTTATTAATGATGCTAGTGTGAGAGAATGAAACTCATCATCTCCTACCAGTGCCACCAACAAGAAGACAAAAGACGCCCCCACCCTCCATTGTATCCAAAGACCCCTCACCCTCACCTCACCTGTCCAACCCAAGACCACCAGCCCCCCAGAGCAGAGCAGAGCAAACCACACAACTCACCATCCAGACAAACCACCCCGAAACA